>NC_088860.1:49845833-49982537 GCF_963853765.1 Magallana gigas | reverse complement strand
CAAGTTCCTCAGTACTGTCAGTAAAAACGTCAGAACTTTCTAATTTCATCAGTAATGTTATTACATTTTGAGTAAATGTATCAGTTTATCAGTAAAAAATGGGAATGTCAGTACTTTTATGACTTAGTAGTGTAATATGCTATGTTTGCACTAATACCTTGTTCAATTAAGACTGCATTATCACGTTTATCCGTTTGAATCAGTGGTAAAAGTTCAGAGGTTGTTTCTGTATGTTGTTCTTCGTCATCACTTTTCCGGAGTTGAATACCTAGATATTGAAGAATGCATAATAATTGCATTTACTAATTTGTTTTTGTTTCAGTACTCTGTGCACTTATTTCATTGTTCACAATTTCATATATTTTTATATCCTTAAGTGCTAAGTAAATTTTATTAATTTAATATAACACAACTGATAGGAGAAATTGTTCCGAAGGTTGCGGTTTAAATAGCCGACAATTAGCTGACAACCCCCCCCCCCCCCCCACTTAAAATTGTCAAGAAGGGCTGTGTTCAGTAGCCATTAGATAATCGCTGACTGGCCATTCAGATCTTAGGAAGTGAGTGTATATATACATGTACACGTGTGTCTGTCACCTCATTGTTCCCAATCTTGCTACCGTGCCCTGCAAGTTGTCAAAAAGGGCTGTGTACAGTAGCAATTATATAACGCTGACCGTGTAATAAAAAGTCAACATTCTTTCCTTTGAAAACTTCAAATTCAATCAATCAGTTGTTAAATATGTGTTTTAGATTTTTTGATCAATTGGTCTGGTGTTAAATAAGACATTGATGGATAAAAGATTAAATTGACCACTCTAAGTTAATCAAAAAACATTATACATAATACAAACATATGCATTCATAAAAATTAATTAAGATTGCTTGTCAACTTATTGAGAATTGAGAAATCGATTTCTGGGTAAACTATTTGTAACTTTTAATTCAAAATCAATGCACTCTCTCTCTCTCTCTCTCTCTCTCTCTCTCTCTCTCTCTCTCTCTCTCTCTCTCTCTCTCTCTCTCTCTCGCTCATGCTTTATTAAAAAAAGAAAACCAATGGTAATCATCGATTGCAGTTTACATGATTAAGATATAATAAGTTAGTATCTTATCTAATTTACTTCACATTTTGACTTAATGTCAAAATATAGGTGATCTTTTCGATCGGTGTGTGATTATCTGCACGTGCTAATTATGTTATGTTACCTGGCTCCTTCACTTGTTTTGTTGGTTTTTTTTTTACAAAACACGGTAATTTTTTCAAATATTAATAATGATATATGTAAACGGTTTATCAGTATAAACAAGTCCAACTTGATTTGTGTCAATGTTGAGTCAGATGTTTAGATAAAATCTAGTCTCCTCAAGCTTCAATGTAGATGGATAGGATTCAATTCTAGATTTATATTATTTCACAAAGACAAAATCACAGATAAACACCTTCTTCTTCACTACCGCAATCAGAAGTATACGGAAACACAGCGCTTTGATTTACTAGAATGTAAAATGCGTGAAATATTGTTTATGTTTTCCGGGTGTGGGGGGGGGGGAGTTCTGAGCAATATCTTATATTTATGCAAATGTGAAAAATTGGATTTTTCCATGGAGGGTGCAAGGAGGGGGGGGGGGGGTAAAGTTTCCCCGTAAATCCGCGGACGGGTAATACGGGAAGTCGAATGCTAATAGCTATGATTTGTTATGGGTGATCAAGTTTATTGATGTATAGCTCAATAGTGTCAATTTTTTTACGGACTTTTCGTTTCTAAATAATTATTAAACCTTATGCTAACAACATAAATATAATAAAATCTGTCAGTTTTTTTTTTTTTAAATAAGGCTCAATTTCTACTTCACTTATAAAATTACATATAAAGTTGACATTTTCATTTAAGGAAAATGTTATTAATAAGTTTAATAATTTTTTATTCTTTATTATCGTTCACAATACATTATTTAATACAATTTCACACCTTTTAAGCTATAGCGGGAGTACGAACAATGGTGTCAGTACTTAGCTAAGTTTTTCAGCAACATCAATAAAACGTGTCAGTACTTCTCTGAGTTTATCAGTACTGTCTAAGTTTGTCAGTACTTTTTCAAGTTCCTCAGTACTGTCAGTAAAAACGTCAGAACTTTTCTAATTTCATCAGTAATGTTATTACATTTTGAGTAAATGTATCAGTTTATCAGTAAAAAATGGGAATGTCAGTACTTTTATGACTTAGTAGTGTAATATGCTATGTTGCACTAATACCTTGTTCAATTAAGACTGCATTATCACGTTTATCCGTTTGAATCAGTGGTAAAAGTTCAGAGGTTGTTTCTGTATGTTGTTCTTCGTCATCACTTTTCCGGAGTTGAATACCTAGATATTGAAGAATGCATAATAATTGCATTTACTAAATTTGTTTTTGTTTTCAGTACTCTGTGCACTTATTTCATTGTTTACAATTTCATATATTTTTATATCCTTAAGTGCTAAGTAAATTTTATTAATTTAATTTAACAATTGATAGGAGAAATTGTTCCGAAGGTTGCGGTTTAAATAGCCGACAAATAGCTGACAACCCCCCCCCCCCCACTAAAAATTGTCAAGAAGGGCTGTGTACAGTAGCCATTATATAATCGCTGACTGGCCATTCAGATCTTAGGAAGTGAGTGTATATATACATGTACACGTGTGTCTGTCACCTCATTGTTCCCAATCTTGCTACCGTGCACTGCAAGTTGTCAAAAAAGGCTGTGTACAGTAGCAATTACATAACCGCTGACCGTGTAATAAAAAGTCAACATTCTTTCCTTTGAAAACTTCAAATTCAATCAATTAGTTGTTAAATATGTGTTTTAGATTTTTTGATCAATTGGTCTGGTGTTAAATAAGACATTGATGGATAAAAAATTAAATTGACCACTCTAAGTTAATCAAAAAACAGTATACATAATACAAACATATGCATTCATAAAAATTAATTAGGTTTGCTTGTCAACTTATTGAGAATTGAGAAATCGATTTTTGGGTAAACTATTTGTAACTTTTAATTCAAAATCAATGCAAACTCTCTCTCTCACTCTCTCTCTCTCTCTCTCTCTCTCTCTCTCTCTCTCTCTCTCTCTCTCTCTCTCTCTCTCTCTCTCTCTCTCTCTCTCTCTCTCGCTCATGCTTTATTAAAAAAAGAAAACCAATGGTAATCATCGATTGCAGTTTACATGATTAAGATATAATAAGTTAGTATCTTATCTAATTTACTTCACATTTTGACTTAATGTCAAAATATAGGTGATCTTTTCGATCGGTGTGTGATTATCTGCACGTGCTAATTATGTTATGTTACCTGGCTCCTTCACTTGTTTTGTTGGTTTTTTTTACAAAACACGGTAATTTTTTCAAATATTAATAATGATATATGTAAACGGTTTATCAGTATAAACAAGTCCAACTTGATTTGTGTCAATGTTGAGTCAGATGTTTAGATAAAATCTAGTCTCCTCAAGCTTCAATGTAGATGGATAGGATTCAATTCTAGATTTATATTATTTCACAAAGACAAAATCACAGATAAACACCTTCTGCCTCTGTCATAAGCGCTTCGAACTTACCGCAATCAGAAGTATACGGAAACACAGCGCTTCGATTTACATGTACTAGAATGTAAAATGCGTTGACCCCAAAATCATTACTTTTAAAAAAGTAGAAATATTGTTTATGTTTTCCGGGTGTTTGTGGGGGGGGGGGGGGGAGGAGTTCTGAGCAATATCTAATATTTATGCAAATGTGAAAAATTGGATTTTTCCGTGGAGGGTGCAAGGGGGGGGGGGGGGCAAGTTTCTCCGTAAATCCGCGGACGGGTAATACGGGTAGTCGAATGCTTATAGCTATGTTTTGGTATGGGTGATCAGGTTTATTGATGTTTAGCTCAATAGTGTCAATTTTTTTTACTGACTTTTCGTTTCTAAATAATTATTAAACCTAATGTTAACAACATAAATATAATAAAATCTGTCAGTTTCTTTTTTTTAATAAGGCTCAATTTCTACTTCACTTATAAAATTACATAAAAAGTTGACATTTTCATTTAAGGAAAATGTTATTAATAAGTTTAATAATTTTTTATTCTTTATTATAATTTACAATACATTATTTAATACAATTTCACACCTTTTAAAGCTGACATGAATTCATAAAAGCGTTTGGTTGCCATATTAGTTTCGATCGCTCCTCTGCTGCCACTGGGGTATATATACTGGTCGAGAAAGTTACGGTCGGTTGCTTTCCGATCGAAGCATTCAGTTTCCACGGACTTTTAAGTGCATCTACTACACATTGCAATAAAACGTTTGCAATAAAAAAATAAAGGAAACAACAATCAATAAAATACAAAATATATTTATTCTTTGAAAGAATTTCCAAGGTACTAGTATCCGTATTATTTTGCACAGATAGTGCTGCCTTACTTCGTATGCTCATCGAACACGCGTGTCGTTCATATAGAGTGAATAACGTCTGCATCGTTTTGAAAACCCCGGCGGCACTACATCCAACCCAGTAGATAAATGATAGTAAATCCAAGAAAATAACAACGTAACAGCGACTCTTTTCGATCGGTTCTATAAAAACGCTCCTTTTCCATGCGATCATTGACATTGCTTGATCACCCACAGTGTGTGGGTGCGCAAGTGCGATGTTATAAGATAAACAGGAAAAGGGTCTACAAATATCGAGGATTTTTTATGTTTATGTGCCTGGATTTCAGTCTGCCTTGTTTCGTCGTTCATTGGATATATGCCTTATCAGTGCAGTGGTTGTCATATTATTTTTGTTCAAAACGCGTTTCTACACGTCTTTTCGTCCAAGGTAACGTGAATACCTGAATGCGGTGAAGCATGAATAGTGCTCCCGGCCTTATTAAGGGGGTGTGTAGCGATGAGCAGAACAATAGAAATCGACAACTAATATGGCGGTAGTCGGAGATAAAAGGGAAATAATGCGTATTTATGAATTCATGTCAGCTTTAACTGTATGAGTTTGTCAGTACTTTTTCAAGTTCCTCAGTACTGTCAGTAAAAACGTCAGAACTTTTCTAATTTCATCAATAATGTTATTACATTTTGAGTAAATGTATCAGTTTATCAGTAAAAAATAGAAATGTCAGTACTTTTATGACTTAGTAGTGTAATATGCTTTGTTGCACTTCTACCTTGTTCAATCAATACGGATCAGTAACCTTTGACTTGGGAATATGACTTATACCTTGTTCAATCAATACTGCATTATCATGTTTATCCGTTTGAATCAGTGGGGAAAGTTCTAAGGCTGTTTCTGTTTGTTGTTCTTCGTCATCACGTCTTTTCCGGCGTCGAATACCTAGAAGTTGAAGAAAGCATAGCAAATGCATTTATTAAATTTATTTTTGTTTTCAGTATTCTGTGCACTTATTTCATTGTTTAGAATTTTATAGAGTTATCCTGAAGTGCTAAGTATATTTTATTAATTTAATTTTACAACTGCTAGGAGAAATTGTTCCGAAGGTTGCGGTTTAAATAAAATAGCTGACAAAACCAAAAAACAAAAAAAAAAACAAAAAAACCCACACACACAATGTCTTTATTTGATTTATAAATAGAAAAAAAATGGTTTTCGGAAAAAGTCTTTATTTTTGGAAATGTCCTCCTCACTATCAAACATATTTTGAATTGATAAGGTAATCTATACATGTACATCACAAGGCAACGTCTTACGTAATTTACGCGTTATTATGTCTTTCGATTTAATTAAGGCATGAACGATGTTTATAACAAAAGAACTAAATAGACAAAAAAAATTGATTTATAACAAATTTATTTTTAAAAAGTGATGACTTCCGTAAGAAATGATTGCTTTGTTAAATGATAAATTGCTGACTTTTTTTCCATAAACATTATATTGTTGACCTGAATGATTGTTCTGATGATTCTTTGCACATTAATCATTGAAATTCCAAACATATCAAAATTCTGACTGAGATCGAAAACATGCAACAAGGGAAAGAAATATACAAAGGGAGATCATTCTAACTTCTTGTTATAGCTATACAATCTCTATTCTTTACGCTTAGGGACAAGCATACATATATTCTCCTCCAAATAATCGTTAGAATTAAACTACAGTTCAAGAAAAAATATTTCATTACTTTAGAACAGTCTTTAAAAGCAGTGAATAATTTTTTTTTCTTGAAATCAATTTTATCTGCACATGTTGCTACAATTTCTAAATACCGATCTCAATCCATTTAACTTACAGATATCCAAAGAAACAGCACTATGCGATTTGAATATAGTTTTATCAACGGTTTGTTTATAAGAAAAACCTACGTTCACAGTGATAATAAAATCACTTACAAATGCGAAGATTTTTACCAATGTGATCCTGAAAAGGCCAAAACGTTGTGTAGTTTAATTTTAATTAATAAAGGGCTTTAAGTGTTAAGTAATATAAACAATTTACAGGATTCTAAACATTCATTTATAAAAGACCTGTAATTCTCTTAAATTTGAGTGTGTAAGCAATTTTGTCAATATATTATATGATTTAGCGAATGGAACATAAAATCATTAATCAAAATAAATAAATTCATATACATCACGTAGAATATTCGTCAAAACATGATTTCCTGAAATCTAATTTCAGACTTTGGCTGATATTCATTCTGTACGAAAAAAGCTCCAATTTTTACCCAAAATGTTCTATTTTAGCAACGCTCCTGACTTTTACAAACCCGACGGACCATCCAACTACCTTTTTGTTAAATAAACACCTTTTTCAATGTATATCTTCTCTCCTTTTTAAGCGCTAAGGGTACACAGTACGCAAAGCGCTTATTGGCATTGCTTTTCGGGGATGCCACTTCCGAATAAGTGCCACCTATAATCATTTAAAATAATCTGATGACTCGATGTCTAATATTAGAATGCAGAGGAGTACTCGGCTGTAGTATCGGTGTTAAAGGCAAAATATTTCTAATTATTTACATCAGCACACAAATAATCACATTAATAGGTTTCTTAAACATCAAAGATTTAAAATAAAAGAATATTTGTCAATGCATTTAAAAGGTCAAAGAGCATACGTAGTTTTGTAAACAACATGTTGCAATGGGGTTTCATACAAAAGTTCACAGCCTGTGATGTCGGTAAAGAGGCAAAATAATTCCTAGAACAGAACTGACCATACACGTTGGATCTCACATTTTGTTTATCAGATCGTTTATTAAAACATTTACTTAAAAAACGTGATCAAACTTATGAGATGAATTTTTGAGATGCAGAGAGAAATACTTGACATATTCTCGAGATACTTCAATGATTAAAAATCGAGATATAATATATAAATATAAGTAATAAGGATTCATTCTTTGAATATTATGAGGGGATAATTTCGGTCGGGGCGTGATCAAATCTACCATAAAGCCCTTCGGGCTTTATTGGATTTGATCACGCCCCGACCAAAATTATAACCTCATAATACTCAAAGAATGATTCCTTATTCCTTAGATAGATAGATAGATAGATAGATAGATAGATAGATAGATAGATAGATAGATATATATATATATATATATATATATATATATATATATATATATATATATATATATATATATATATATATATATATATATATATATATATATATATATATATATATATATATATATATATATATATATATATCTATTACTATAAATAATGAAATATACATTTACAGTAACAACTCGATTGAAAATATTTAAAAAAAAAAAAAAGGGAACAAACAAAGACCCTTATTGCATTTTTTACTTTCGAAACATAATGATAATTATGGTGCTAAATGACTGATGAGTGCTGTCCCCTGTCTTAATACCCACGCTCTACATGTACATTGACCAGATTTGAGACATATTTATCAGTCTACCAAAATAAGTATCCCTGGGGAGGGCTTTAAACCAGGTCGACCAAGTGCTGAATTGACTATTCCTTTTTAATATAGTTGTTAAGGAACTGATTTTGTTGCTAAGGCATACAACTGTATAGATGGTTGCTAGGGAGAAATTATTTTTCAATTAAATCATTTATCATGTTTCTTTTTGTTGTAAAAAGTTTGAATGCAACATAAAACTATTTTTTGCATTTTTATTGAAAAGGGGGGGGTTGCTATGGTGTAAAACTGGTTGCTAAGGACTTTTTCAGCTATATTGTATTTTTTATGCAAGTTATTTTCTTTCTATTATCATATGACTATTCCTCTAAAAAGATCAGTCTGCAAATGAATTTAGCTCTTTCATTCAAAAATTGAAAAAATTAAGCAAAAGGTGATTTTTTAACACAATTTTCCCGATATTTTTATAAAAAGGCTTCTCTATTTTATTTATGATTTTGATAAAGATGCCCTTGGTCATTTGTATGCAACATACATTTTTTGCCTCTTTTGTTGCAGAGTTGAAATATTCAATTTTATGTTAGAGGGCTATTTTAGAATTTGGTTATTTTCAAAAATGTCTCAAATATTGGTTATCATAGCAACCCAATAACCAAAACTATTTTTTCTAAAGTATGTTAGTTTAGAAACTTTGTTTATGTAACATTAATCTACTTATAAATTGAAATGTGTTTAACAGTAGAAAATGCCAATAAAATATACATGAAAATCATAGAAAATGAGTTTATGTTGGTATTATAAGCCGTTTCCATGGAAACTTCTGAAATCATTAATAAAGGTGACTTTAAATTATTCATATCCAAAAAAAAAAACGATTAGTACAATTAAGATGGTCAATTTAGAATAGAATAACGGGGGAATTTTTTTTTCAAGTTTCATAGCCAAGCTTGATTATTTGTGACATTCCCTCTTAATTATATTATTTTACAATTATGAATTACTTGATATGAACAAGCAAGGGCAGATAATTCCATTAACTGTTACACCCCGTATCCAAACTCTTGCCAAAGGCTTTCATGATATTTTTAATTTTTATAGACAGCTTCATCAATTCCTTTTTCTAAATATTTACAATTTTTTTTTCATTCAGGGGCTGAGTAAAATTAGTATTTTTTTTTAAATAATATACAGCCCTCCAACACTCATTATATGGATTAATTTAACACTATATGACTATGTTGGCCCAATTCTTTAGTCAAAACCCCTTCCCAGAGGGACATGAAATTTACAATTTTGGTAGACGGCTTCTTTGTCTACATAATTACGAATTCATCTTTTTCTTACAGATGTGTGGAAGTACAGAAGAAGATTTTTTGAAAATATATTTTCTAATATAGAACACATATCAATACTGCAAACTGCAAATTCACCACGAAGTTTTCAAGATGAAGATAAAATTGCTAATGAATGACAAACAGCAATTACCCTATATAAATATAAATTTTCAATTCATGGTCATATTAACTCCCCCTCCCCCGCATCATCTTCTATCCATTGGCCTGGAAACTACGAATCTAGGCATTTAATATCAGGATATTTTGAACACAATAACCATGCATAACCTCGAATCTAACAATTTAACACCATAACATTATGAACATAATAACAATGCATAACTTTATCTCCCACACCTGCGATAGTGCAGAAAAAGTATTAAATCAATACAATTTTACTATGTGGCCCAATTAATCCTGCTCCAAGATCTGAACCCCTGACCCAGAAACTACGAGTTTCACAATTTTGGTAAGGGGCTTCAGGGACGTCATAACCATGTATTCAGGTTTTCTAAAATATATATGAGAAAAGAGAAGATATTTTTTTGAATTTAATATATTTTTAGTATGTGTTCATATTGGTCTCACCCTAGGGCCCGAATCCCTGTTCAAGGGGTCATGAATTTCACAATTTTGGTAAAGAGCTTCATGATCAACATTACAATAAATTTAGTTTTACTCCAATGTATATAGGAGTAAAACCAATTTTTTCTAAGATTTAATACACTTTTACTATATGGCCATATTAGCCAAGAAGAACAATGAATTTCACAATTTAAATTCCTCTGAACATAGAGATGCTTCACACACAAAAAAAGTAACAAGTGGCCTTGTAGTTTTAAAGAAGACGTTAACAAGTGAAAAGCTGTCAATGTGACAGCAAACCGGGTTTTCTTTGATGTGAACTGTATCCATAATTCATATCAACCCGTATTCAGTGATATTGAGAACCCTATATTCAACATTTTGCCAAAAAAATGACTAAGTTCAAAAGCTAGTATTTTTTCGATTATTACCAGAAATCAAAATCCTAGCAATATGCACACCTCTAATATATGTACAATTAATCTGCAAAAGAACAACTTCCTATCTTGAAAACTGTAGGAGAAGTTATCCGTACAATGAGGGTACCCTATATGCAATATTTTGCCCAAAAATGACTTAGTTCAAAAGCTGGTATTTTTTCGATAAATAACCAGAAATCAAAATCCTAGCATTATGCACACCTCTGATACATGTACAATGGATATGCAAAGGAACAACTTCCTATCTTGAAAACTGTAGGAGGAGTTATCCGTACAATGAGGGTACCCTATATGCAATATTTTGCCAAAAAATGACCTAGTTCAAAAGCTGGTATTTATTTTGATAAACTCTCAGAAATCAAAATCCTAGCAATATGCACACCTCTTATATATGTAAAAAATTGATCTGCAAAAGAACAACTTCCTATCTTGAGAACTGTAGGAGGAGTTATCCGTACAAAGAGGGTACCCTTTTGGCAGCCGCCCGCCCGCCCGCCCGCCATTTTCACCATTTTAATAACCGGATTTTTCCGTTGGAAAACCCGGTTAAAAATGTAAAATGTTTAAAACACAACGTAATCACCACGACGCAGACCGCACGACGACAGACAGAGACCAATTGCAATTGCTAAAAAAAAACACCTGGAATGTTCAAATACTCAATAAATTCACCCATCATTCCCTGCAACTCTATTTAAAAATCAAATATATATATACATAGATGTTGCCAATCATGAATTCAAGCATCTCATTAATGTCTACTTAGAGTACTTGTGTGTGCAATCAGAATGGTTTTTAACAAAATAGTTTTGAAGATTTTCGATGAGAAGGTAATAATCTACAAGTTCAACTTTTATTCAATAAACAACTCTCGATGATATCAAAAAGCCTAGATTTTAATTTTACATAGATATTGGTTGTATAAAGCGTTTAAAAATTGTACCTTTTTGATGTTATTGATTTTGGTAAGACTTTGTGACCTAAAAGTTTCTAATAATTGTTCAGAGATTTTTTAGTATCCATGTCTGATTCACGTTTCTGGTGTATATTGTTGTATAGTACTCTTGAAGTGTCTCCTTCACTACTGTAATGATTTAAGTAAGGAGTAAATAAAGAGTTTTGGTATACTACAATTGTGAATTATAAAGATTAAACAGTCAACCGTTTACATATGATTGACTGTGTTGAAATGTGTTGAACGTAGACTACAATTTGGTACTAGTATATGTTTTTACTACAATTATCACAGTGGTTGACCAGGCACGCTTTGATAATTATATCACTGTTGTTATAACGTTACCTAAGCTGACTAAAAGCACACCTTTATCATCTTAGCTGCAAAAAACATATTTCATACCCATTTCTTACTGAAAAATTATAGCTAATGGACTATGTTTTCAAGCCTTTAATTTTACTTATGAAATCATAAAAGTAATTAATAATTCATCATGATTGCAGGCCTTTTTTTAAAGAATAATTGATTAAATCACGATTACTTGTAATCAGAAAAATGGATGATAAATGGTGACTCATTAGTCTGTAATGGATTACAGCTGATTACGATTACACCATCCCTGAATCTAATCTGCCGAGCTCGCCACACGTGCTTTTTTGCCCTGCCGGGCACCCTCAGAGTTGAAATACTTAAGAAATCTGGAATTATGTGAATGTATTGACCATTTCCTAGTCAGCTATAAACTCTGCTCTACCCATGGTTTGCTTTGCTTCATCCTCATTTTGTTGTCCTAGTTCAGTTTATGTAACACATATTTGCCGCCCCCACGCCCCTACCACCCCAGGGTCTATTTTATAACGTGCCGCCCCCCCCCCCCTTGGTCGGAAAACTGTAGTAATTTTAAATTCTGCTAGTGAATTAAAACGCTGCTGTGTTTTCGCTAACTTTTTTTCTTTTCTTTGTTGAGTAGCCACAAGAAGCTAATTTAGTTCACAAATAGCGCATTTTGTGTTTCCCTTTGTTTTTTATATCATTATCGTATTTTACATAAACTAATTAACTTAAGAAATAAAATATTATTTAAGTTATTGTACAGAATAGTTGTATTGTTTATAAAGCTATATAGATTCATATGCTGACAAATGGCACATTGCAATGCACGCATCTATTAAATTTATCAAATCTGGAAGAAAGTATGTATTAATTCCATCTTAAGGATGACGTTTACTCAAAATGAAAAAAAAAATCCACTGATGATAATGAAAAACCATCTATTGTGTGTTATAGAACTTTGCTTGTAGTTTTATTTTTCACTTTCAGAAAAGTAGGTCAATGACCTACTTTTTGAGTTAATGGCCATTGCGTATTTTTTGTAAAATCAAGAAAAATCCCATAAAATTTTACACTACGATTGAGATTTTCTTAATTGTAAAAATACTACAAATAATAAAACAGTTAAAAAAACCAAAATACAGTTTATGAATGGTAGTCGCACTAAATAAGCACAAAGCATTAATATTTCTACAACAATTTTAGAAAATATTCCGGTCCGAATTTTCTCTATCAGTTTTCAAATCCCTACCCATTTTTAATCCAATTTTACAAAAAAATTGAATGATGATAATACAAAAACATATATGGTATTAAACTACTTAAATTAACCTTATTCTGTTGGCATAGAATTTATATAAGATCAATGCTCAAAATTTGAGATATGGTGTCTTTTATCATTTTTAAGCATTTTTCAATATTATTGCAATTCGTGCCAAAAGATTATTTTAATGAATAAGTGAGGTAAAACCAACAGAAAATATGCAAAATTACATATGCTAAAATATAAAATCCTATCTTTTAATATTAGAGTACTGCCAAACAAATTTTAGCAAAAAACGAAATCTTCAAAATTTAGTCCGAATTTCCTATGTTTGGCTAAAAGTCAATTTTGTTTAGCCTAATTCCATAATAAAAAAAAAATATCGAATGATTTGCCAATAATAATTCATTTCATAAATACTTTTTGTGTTTAGAACAAATTTTACTGATTATATTGAACTTTATAACAATCCGAATTTGAGATCTCAAACCCTGAGTAAACAACACCCATAAGTACATTTAAACCTCATTTTTACACCTTTTTTTCTACCCACATTTACTTATTTGCGCGCTCTTTAGATTTGAAAATCTCTCTGTACCTAACAGCATTTTTAAATTGATTGGTTTCCAATTCATTGTAATAATAATAATCATATTTTTGGCAAAATTGATTTTCAATATACGGTTCAGATACATTAAAAAGAAACCCAAACCCATTGTCTTACCTTTCCTGTAAAAGATATACAGCATACAGAATATAATGTTTAGAATAAGTACTCCAGCAAGAATTGGCATCATGAATACTTCATCATAGATGAAATAGTTATTATATTTTGGGGTTTGATTTGTTTTTTCATCAATGGACGCTGTTGTACTGTAATTCCTAGTGACAATCTCAACGTGTGTTGGTTTCGTTGTTTCTTGAAGACTGGTTGCTGTGTCCGAACTGTTGAAAAAAGAAAAACAAACACATACATATTCCACTGTATGTATACTGTAACATGTTTTAATGACAACTAAAGTAGTTTATTGTTTGGTATTAAGAAGTCATTCGAAGAACACTTTATTCAGTTCTTGGAATCTAACATATAAGAATAGGACGATTTGTTTATATTTTTGCTTTGTTTTTGTTGTTGTTTTTTTTGTTCTTTTTTTTCATCATTTTAAAATCATTTGTCACAGACACCAACAGAGCGTGCTTGCTACGTTTCTTTGCAATATATTGTCCGATTCTCTTTAGAGAAGGTTTAAAATTACACTTATATTGGTATACAATTTGTTTTTGCTTAGATTTTGTTAAGATTTTTTCTCACTTTGTCGCAATTTTCTTAAATACAACGATAATATGCGGTGATCAAGAATGGTGTTCAAAATGAAATGGAAAAATACAAAACAGGAGCTGGCACGGATGCTATAAAGTTGCTAGCTGACAGAAGAGGCTATCATCTGGCCCCGATGTTATAAAACTTTCTTAAGCGCAATCTCAAACTCCAAATCGTAATCCGTGCTCCAAATCGTACTTGTCCTCAATAATCGAGATTATAAAACATTTCATACTCATATTCGTACTTCGGCTGAGTAAACGGCGATTTTATAAGTAAGCTTTGGAGCTTTCTCGAAATTGTACTCAAAACATTTAATTTTAAAAAAAAAGCAGTGCAACCATATTTAAAAATAATATATTGTAATGGTGCTGGTTATACACTATAATCTCATAATAATTACATGCATGTGATTAAAATAAAAGATGTTTGCCATTTTATCAATAAAATATTATGGAGGTAAATTTAAGAAAGTGGGAGAGCTGCAACCACCAACACTATCAACATAACTTTGAGATATTTCACTCCATTAATTGAAGTACATATACATGTTAATGTACGTTCAAAATAATTTTATTGAATAGATCGGCTTTTTAAAAATGCTGTTTTTAAATAGTCATATACGACCACCCATACTATCCATCTTTTAAAATAATAAAAAAAAATTGTACAAAAGTGTCCATGTATTGCTATTTATATAAATCGGATGCACTTGCAGAGTCCCTTCTTTGATTTTAGTAAGATTGTAGGTTAGTTCTAAACATTTCAAAGGATGGGGGATGCATAAAAAGTATAACATTTTCTATTACTTCCTATCAACTATTTATCACCTATGGTACATGCAACAAACCTTGGAAAGGGACATATTTCATAGAATAAGCGGTAAATCAGTGGCGGATTCAAGGGGGTATCCCTTTCCCCTCCCCTGGTATTGTCAAAATAATTTTAATTCATACTCCTTCTGGCAACAAAATGCAAGTTTTAATTGTCTTTTTTTAACTCGTGGGATTTTTCAAAATTAGACTGATATGAATGCTGTGGTATGAAGAAATCCCGTGGGTTAAATGGTGTAACGTACATAGAGACCAAGGGGTCATACTGCTAACCTGATATACATTGGTCATAATTCTAATCAAAGCAGCTAATTCAAAATAGCTTTCTAAAGTAAAATACTATAATTTAAGCTAGTGGTGGTTGTGTCAACCATTATAAATCGTTTAAGGGCAAAAGAGAGTACCTTACAACATAATGAAACTTACCCTGTAAACAACTCTTCAAAAGGTAAGACATTGATAAAACTAATGTTGATAATTCTCCAAAAGTAACAAACTGTTATACAGATTTTGTTTGTAAAATGCTGACAATACAAAGTTTGTGACCAAACTTCATATAAAATATATCAGAAAGCGAATGTTAAAATTTGGATATTAGAGACAATTTGATTTTTGAGAAGAAGATTTTTAAACTGACTTTTTTTACTCGTTTCTTAATACCTCCTCTTTGAAAGGAAATTAGCCCTTCATGTGAACACACTTGAATGTTTAAATTTGTTACGGCCGGAACGTTTTAAAATTGCGTTTTCTGCTAATATCGTTTTTAATATGATATATTCTATATGATTCTTTAACTATGTTATAATAAAATTATAAAATCTGATATCATGGTTCTTTAATTAAAAACCTATTAGCTGATAAACAATTGTATTCATAACTCTTTATTAGAGAGTTTGCAGTAAGCTTTTAAATGTGTAAAATATTAAAATAAAAAAAAATAATTTTCTAAAAGTCTTTAAAATGTATGCTAGAATACTTTTCCATAGATTCTTACCCTTTGCAAGATGGTTCAGCAAGAAAACAACCATTTCCAATTGATGTACAACTCGAATCTATAAGAGAAAAAATGATTGATTTTTTATGGATTTCTTTGAGAAAAATGTATTGTATATATCATTGAATATATGAGAGAAAATGTTAACAAGTTGCTGTCCTTCAAAAAAGGACTGCAATACGTGGACCGTGTGCATGGGGGTGCTAACGGAAACTCGAAAGCATTAGAATTATCACAGAACCTATTCTAGCTCATAGATCTACTAAGGAGATCTCTAATTGCAAAAACATATGTGTTGCATAAAAAATTATTATTGTTGCAAGCCTGGATTTAGTGCCTTTAACCATTAAATGTGTACATTGTTTCATGTATAGCACTGACCTCAGAATAACACATAATTATGAACTGTATTTATGAAGATTGCATCAATCGGCGAATTCACTACTTGCACATCTATCACAACTCTTTTTAAATCAAGAAAATATATGATTATCATTTATCAAAACACTCAGCGAAAATGATGATCATAGTAACAACAACGTAATGTTATGATCTTAATTAAGGTCTTCCGTTTCCAACGGAAGACCTTATAGTGATTGTAATTAGGGTCTTCCGTCTTCAGCGGAAGACCCTTCTATTATTGTAATGTTTCTTTTTCACTTTTTTTTTCTCTACAATTTTTGTGCAGAAGATTTCTCGGAGATACGTTATCCGATTTTTGTCAAATTTTCAGCATCTATCTAATATCATCTAAAGCTTATATACATTTTTTTTATTTTGTTAAAACCACTTCCGGTTCGGACTTATCCGTCATTTTGTAATTTTTTTAAAAAGTCTTGTCCATGTACCTCCTCAAAAACGAGCAAAGATAGAAAGCTGAAATTTTCAGGAATGATAGAGGACATGAACGTCTAGCCTCACGAGGAAAATCATTGTCCGGAAATTCCGAGTAAGGAAGCTAGCTGGGGTCAAAATATAGGACACGTTTTTGACGAAAACGTCTTGTCCACGCATCTCCTCAAAAACGTCAAAAGATAGAAAGCTGAAATTTTCAGGAATGATAGAGGACATGATTGTCTAGCCTCATGAGGAAAATAATTGTCCGGAAATTACGAGTACGGAAGCTAGCCGGGGTCAAGATATAGAACACACTTTTGATGAGTTTTCATTGTCCACACATCTATTTTAAAGTGCGAAAAGATAGAAAGCTGAAAATTTCAGGAATGATAGAGGACATGATAGTCTAGCATCACGAGAAAAATCATTGTCTGGAAATTCCGAGTAGGGAAGCTAAATTTTAAAACTCATATTAAATGTGTTATAATGACCTCAGACTGATTTTAAAACATGAGATCTAAATTGCACTTTAATTCTGCGTCTAGTAAAAAAAAATCAAATTGATGGGATGAAATTTAAATTTTTTGAAAATTTTAAACTCATTTAAATTGCGTTAAAATGACCTCAGACTGATTTTAAAACATGATATCTAAGTTGCACTTACAATTTTGCGTCTTATGACATCTTTGTCGAATTGATTGGATGATTTTTAATTTTTTTGAAATTTTTAAACTCATTTAAATCGCGTTAAAATGACCTCAGACTAATTTTAAAACATAATATTCAGGTTACGCTTACAATTCTGCGTCTGATGACATCTTTTTCTGAATTGATTGAATGATTTCTAAATTTTTCAAAAATTTTAAATTTAATTAAATCGTGTTTAGATGACATCAGACTATTTCTAAAACATAATATCTAAGTTGCACATACAATTCTGCGTCTGATGACATTTTTGTCGAATTGATTAGATGATTTTAATTTTTTTTTTATTTTTAAATTTAATTAAATCGTGTTTAAATGACATCAGACTAATTTTCAAACGTGATATCTAAGTTGCGCGTATAATTCTGCGTCTAATGACATCTTTCACGAATTAATTGGATGATTTTTTAAAAATTTTAAATTTAATTAAATCGTGTTTAAATGACATCAGACTAATTTTTAACATGAGATCTAAGTTGGGCTTAGAATTCTGCGTCTAATTACATCTTTCTCGAAATGATTGGATGAATTTTAAATTTTTTGTGAAAATTTTAAATTTAATTAAATCACGTGAAATTAAATTATTGGACGGAAGACCCACTCGTTGCTCGCAACGAGATCGCATCTAGTGTTTCTTATTATTATTTTTTTTTTCCTTTTTTTGTCCACAAGATTTCTCAGAGATGGCTGGATGAATTTGTTTGACATTTTCAGGACTGCTAGAAAATGATAATATCTCTAGGATTTTTTTCATTTTTTCAAAATTCACTTCCTGTCGTCCGTTTCCCGTCCCGCGGAAAAAACCTATGGACAATGAGATCTCAGAAACGATAAAGACTTGAACATCCACACTTTGAGGAATGATAGACCTATAGTTGTAGATGTGTTTAAACTATTTTGTTTTGTTCCTCGTTACTTTCGGTCGTCACCGGAAGCTCTTCAAAAATTATGCTTTTACGCATTTAATATATTTCACGGAGAAATGAAATATAAGTGCTAATGTTTACATATATCATCTTTCCGATGTTAACTAAACATAAAAATTCTACTTCCGGTGAGATATCTCAAATATCTCATGTAGCCTTTTTTAAAACAAATGTTTGTACCGCGAGATCTCAGAAACTGTAAGTGATCAAGACACGAAACTTATATGGATGATAGACATTTGATAGAAGATGTGTTTAATCGTTTTTATTTTGTCAACCGCCGTCACTTCCGGTCCACACAGGAAGAGTTCAAACAAATCAAGTTTTTAAAAAGTTTAACCAGATTTCTCAGAGATGGCTGGATAGATTTTCTTGATATTTTAGGACTGCTAGAAAATGATAATATCTACAGGAGTTTTTCTTTTATTTTTTCAAAATTCACTTCCTGTCGTCCATTTCTTGTCCCGCGATAAAAAGCTATGGACAATGAGATCTCAGAAACGATAAAGACTTGAACATCCAAACTTTTAGGGATGATAGACCTATAGTTGTAGATGTGTTTAAACTATTTTGTTTTGTTCGTCGTAACTTCCGGTCGTCACCGGAAGCACTTCAAACATTTTGTTTTTACGCATTTTATTTGTTTAATACAGAATTGAAACATAAGTATAAACGCTTTCATATGTCATCTATCCGATGATTAATAAACACAAAAAAATTAATTCCGGTAAGTTATCTTAAATATCTCAGGTACTCTTTTTAAACCAAATATTTATTACAGCGAGATTTCATCAACTGTAAGTGACCAAGTCACAAAACTTACATGGATGATAGACATTTGATAGAAGATGTGTTTAACAGGTCTCATTTTGTCAACCGTCTCTTCCGGTCCACACCGGAAGTGTTCAAACAATTCAAGTTGTTTCAGAGTTTAACTGTTTTTGTTTGACAATATAAGATATGTTGATAGCCAATAAAGTCCTGTTGTGTAATGGTTAGGAAATACTAATATTCATTTTCATTGAACACTTCCGCTTGTCCGTTTCCTGTCCCGAGACCAAAAACCTTGTTTCCTAGAGATCTTAAAAAACGGTGACGACTTGAACAATCAAACTTTGTGGGATGATAGACCTATGTATGTACATGTGTATACACTAATTTGCTTTGATTGGCGTAATTTCCGGTTGTCACCGGAAGCACTTCAAAAATTTGTTTTATTCATATTTTATATATTTTACATAAAATGAAAATATCAGTATACAATCTAACATATGTCATCTATATTATGTTAAATTAGCAAATAAATTTTACTTCCGGTGAGATATCTCAAATGTCTCTATGTAGCTTTCCTTTTTACAAATTTGATGTCCGCGAGATTTTTGTCACTGTAAGCGAATTAGACACGAAATTTTCATGATTGATAGAAATTTGATTGGGGATGTGTTTAACGGGTTTAATTTTGTCAACTGTCACTTCCGGTTCTTACAAGAAGGGTTCAAACAAATCATGTTTTTAACAAGTTTAACTGACTTTCTTGGGTTTTTCATCTAGCCTGACAAACAGTGATGTACGCTGAGCAAATGTATGAGAAATACCAGCTTTTGTTTTAATTAATCACTTCCATTTGTCCGTTTCCGTTCCCGAGAAAAAAAATATTGTTTCAAAGAGATCTTAGATTTGGCAGAGACGTGAACAACCAAACTTTGAGGAAAGATTAACTTATGATTATACAAATGGTTAACATGTTTGTTTAGTTCGGCGTTACTTCCGGTCGTCACAGAAAGTACTTCAGAAATTGATTTCTTTTTCATTCTCATTGTTTTACATGCAAGTAATGTCCGTATATATCATTCACAATGATTATCATATCCACTTTTTTCGCTGTTAGAGAAGCAATGTCTTACAGTTAAATTGATACATGTATATCAAAACGGAAGACCTTTTTGTTGCTTTTGCAACAAGAGTCTAGTTTTTTAAATATAATTTTTACAAACATCATGCGTAACTTCCGAATGCGCACTGTACGTTTATTCAACGTCAAGCGTCAATTCTTTATAAGCGTGATTGTATAACTGTGTTTTACATGTATATGTAGAAAAATATTGACACTACATGCAATAATGAGGTTTTTCTGTTTTTCCTTCGTAGTTTTTAACTTTGTAACTAAAAGTTATTTTTGTCGTGATATACAACACGATTATCCTCAATAACTAAACATTATAGCTTCTAAATTTTAAAGAAAGCTTCAGAAAGTGGAAATAAATTCATCGACATACATTCAAATCTTTATACTAGCATTAGGGAACATACAACAAATGTTACAGAAAATTGATTTGACTACTGTGATGAAATGAAAAAACGACAAAAACAATCCGTCAACCATCTCAAAAAATCCATAAAACGAAATACAAATTTAAAGCAGAGCAACACGGACCTCCAAAAAGATTGAGGTAGGATCAGGTGCATGGGAGGAGATAGCATCCTCTGCTGACCGGTAAATACTTGAGGAGTTTTGTGATTTCAATTCATGTATTATGTATTTAATAGATTGACTTAAAACATAAATTGGGCAAGGCAAAATGCATGTGATCGAAGGGGGCACTCAAAAAGTTCTTTAATTCTCTTCACATAATATCGCTTATATTTCGAGACAGTAACATTGTACGATATACATGTATTTGTGAGATATTTTTTTACCATTGACTAATCGGGAAAAAGTATGATAATGTACAAGCTTCAGTTTCCATGGCCAAACAACGAGTTTTCCCCCAAGAAAAGATAGCAAACTACCGATTACAACTCAAGCACGTCGTATCATCTGAGGTTAAACCGTTTTTTGGGGGGGTTTTGAGTTTGTTTTTTTTTTTGCACCTGACAGTCATGAATTGTTTAATATTGATGTTTTCCAAAACCAAACGAAGAATATGCATAAGAAATAAAAGAAATTTTCAAAATGGTTCATTCACAGAAAGATTTTTTTTCAAAAGAATCATTAAAATGATTTTTATTGATTTTGAATATACATTTAAAAAAGGATTTTATAAGAAAGTGTACTATAGTTTCATTAATATTCGAAATTTTGTCAGTTTCAAAATTTAAGTCACTTTCACTCGTAGACGATTGCTGTATCGATAAACTTTTGTCATAAATCTTAATCCAATAAAAATTTGATTTTGCGAACAAAAATTGGTGCTTAACAAATGATCATAAAACCACTTATGCTTTTGTTTTATGCTATATACTTTACTCCCAGAGACTTACGTTTAAACAAATCATATGATGGAAAGGAAGAGTTATGACATCCGGATTGGAATCTACTGCAGCTGTATGAATATATCCTCGAGTCATCTTTTCTTAGATACAAACAATAACCTGAAATGAAATCATATATTGATTATTAAAACAAGAGGCCCATTGGCCACATTGCTCACCTGAGGAACAATAGGTATAATAAAATCAGCTTAATGGACTCACAACACAAACAATCTGGACAATATACAATAATACATGTAGATCCTTTATAAATAAAATCCATTTTTCCCCCTGCATATTCTTATGTTTGTAATCATTAGTCCCTTTTCTAACAGGATGATGTTATAGTCATATCACACTTTGAGTATTGCAGTTCTCAAAGAACCCTTAACAATTGTTTATATATGGGATATAAAGCTACATCAAACTCTGAACCTTCTTGTGAGGCCGAAGAATTGTCCTGGAGCCAAAGTCTTAACAATTATAAAGAACCATCTGGCTGATTAGTTTCTGAGAAGAAGATTTTTAAAGATTTACTCTATATATTCCTGTGAAAAACTTTGACCTTCCATTGTGGCCTTACCCTACACCCAGGGGTCATGATTTTCACAACTTTGAATCTACACTACCTGAGGATGCTTCCACACAAGTTTCAGTTTTCCAGGCTGATTAGTTTCTGAGAAGAAGATTTTTAAAGATTTACTCTATATATTCCTATGTAAAGCTTCGACCCTCCATTGTGGCCCCACCCTACCCCCGGGGGTCATGAATTTCACAACTTTGCATCTACACTACCTGAGGATGCTTCCACACAAGTTTCAGCTTTCCTGGCTGATTTCTTTCTGAGGAGAAGATTTTTAAAAATTTACTCTATATATTCCTATGTAAAACTTTGACCCTCCATTGTGGCCTCACCCTACACCCAGGGGTCATGAATTTCACAACATTGAATTTACACTACCTGAGGATGCTTCCACACAAGTTTCAGCTTTCCTGGCTGATTAGTTACTGAGAAGAAGATTTTTAAATATTTACTCTATATATTCTTATGTAAAGCTTTGACCCTCCATTGTGGCCCCACCCTACACCCAGGGGTCATAAATTTCACAACTTTGAATCTACACTACCTGAGGATGCTTCCACACAAGTTTCAGCTTTCCAGGCTGATTAGTTTCTGAGAAGAAGATTTTATAGATTTACTCTATATATTCCTATGTAAAGCTTCGACCCTCCGTTGTGGCCCCCACCCTACCCCCGGGGGTCATGAATTTCACAACTTGGAATCTACACTACCTGAGGATGCTTCCACACAAGTTTCAGCTTTCCTGGCTTTCTGGTTCTTGAGAAGAAGATTTTTGAAATATTCTCGAAATTTTTCATTTATTTCTAGTTATCTCCCCTTAAAAACGGATGTGACCCTTAATTTTTACAACTTTGAATCCTCGTTGTCTAATAATGATTTGTGCCAAGTTTGGTTGAAATTGGCCCAGTAGTTCTTGAGAAGATGTTGAAAATGTTAAATGTTTACGGACAGACGGACGGACGGACAGACGGACAGACGGACGACAGACAAAATGTGATCAGAATAACTCACTTGAGCTTTCAGCTCAGGTGAGCTAACAAGAAATAAATACAATGATATTAGAATGAGCACGCAGAATTTAGAAGCATTGTCATGGAATTAAAATGCTGATATTTTGCAGTTAAGGGGGCTTAATGAAATTTTTGTAAATGTAAATGGTTTCATTAATGTTTTTTAGAACTGGGTTAAAGTTTGCTTTTGTTACCCGTAATGCTCTGTAAGATCTATACAAAGATTGAAATTTGTGTTTCATATTATTTGTTTTAAAAACCATGATTATACAAACTTAACAAAAATTTTTGTACCATTTTGTTCACTCAAAAACAGCGGTCGTATAAGTTTTGATTTCGCTATGCTTCAAAGGCAATCGTGTGTTAATTTTTTGTTTTACCAAAACAGCCTTTAGAGTTTATTTACGCTGTTGATAGAGAATGCCACGCTAGTAATTAGAGAAAAAAGTACATCAATATTTGGATGGTTCTTTGATAGGAAAAGTCAATAATTATCATTTTCAATAACTATTATTGTTGTGTAGGTACACGGTGTGTTAAGACCGAATTCGAAAAATTATAAACTATTGTTAAACTATCCCGAATTTATTTATCGATAATATTACTATGCTTCATATACAGCAGAGCATTCAAGTATCTCTTTTAGAAGAGAAACATGAGGTGCCAAGGACCTTCTTCCTGTAATCATTTCAATGACTGATAATTGAACGTTTTGTTGATACAATTCGTTAGTCGTCCACTCCTTGTTCTCAAAGAAAGTATATTATTATCCATTACTGTTTAGAAAGTAACATACTAAAACTAATCGAAGTCCAGATTAGTGACTTACGTGCGTTAAGTGTTTCCTTAATTAAAAAATGTTCATTTTCCTTATTACATGAAAAAGTGGGTTGACTTCGTCCAGACTTAAACGCACTCAATTTTTTTGTTTAAAGTTAGTTCAAGTTTTGGAGCAGGTTGGCTTTTTTTATAAGTATGTTGCCACAAATTATCCTTCATCGCACCACTTTAATTTTTTTTAAATAATTTCTGAAATACTCGAAATAAATGGCTTAATTCTTTTTATTCATATTAGTTAAAGATCCTTTTTCTTAAGAAATATATTAAAACAAACATTTCAATTCCTTAAAGCAGAAAAACAATGTGCATTATTTAATTTAATAAGTATTTTATTCAAGTATATAAATACATTGAAATGGATTGAACAGCAGGCACAATGCCTATTTATGTTCTCTCCTGTAGTCAAGGTATAATATGAGTAATTATATAATTTCATATAAGATATATATACATATATGTTGCAATGGAATTTTGTATAATGGATTAATATTATAAAGGGCATTGGAAGGAGGTACAGTGCAAAAACATAAACAAAACAAATAGCTTATGATAGGAAAATGAAAAAAAAAATAATAATGGTTAATTGCTAAGGTTGAAAATAAAAAAGTATATGTAGTGTAGAGAAAAAATGAGAAAGAAAAGAAAAAACATGTAATAACAAGAGGCCCAAGGGGCCACATCGCTCACCTGAGCAACAATGGGCGTTCAAAAGATATTGTGCCATATGGCCCTCGGTAGAATAACAAAAAAAAATAAATATTGTAAAGTATTCGAATTTTACACTTATTTTTGCATACACGTAATCTTTGACATTGTACCTTCATGAAATACTGTTTTTACACAGAATAAGAAAATCCCACACAAGATAAAGAACTAAATAGTTGGAAGGAATACACTGTTATATAACTTCTAATTCTCTGTATTTTCGTTCTGCCCCTCTCCCCCACTTAATAAAGCGATCAAAATATATGAGAGCATATAGGTACATTTTCTTCCTCAACTACTTACTAGTTATTGTATTTTTTTTTAAATATAATAGTTATTGTATTTTATAAAAAAAATCCTACATGTGTATATGTGAAGAAGAAAATTGCACCTCGGTGCGCTCAATTTCTCAAATTAAATATATTCAACACTTAATTTGTCTTCTCCGTTATAATTAAATGACTCTTGTTTACTTCGCGTAAACTCGTGACTTTTATAACTTTACTCACACTTGATTGATGAATACACTGGAATGAAAAATGTTGTCACGTGACATGTTAAAGAGCTATAAAAATCAATGTTACCATATTGACAGGCACATCACTCTAATTTACTATGGCCTACCCATTATTTTCATTTTTATTCAAAAATAACAAATGGCTACACACCAGGATAATTTTCCGCTGTAATATTTTCTTAGGAATAGCGATAATTCTTTTATCCCCGCAACAAAAATGTGTCAGAATTATGGAAACTTTTTTAACGATGTCGTTTTTATTTACTCACATTTCACATTATTCATTGTATAAAGAGGGGGCCCCTCTTTATACATCATATCATTCTTTATTTTTTTGTGTACAAGTATTTAACATACTCTTATTCATATAGAATTTCTAATGATCCACCAAAATGTCAGCGTCAATTGTAGAATTATAAGCAAGATGAGCTCAAAATTTTGCTAGGTTTGAGTCATATTTTGTTCACATGAGTTTATTACATTCATGCAGCTTAAGATTTTTAACTTGGTATTTCCTATTCGGCATTTAAAATGGAAAAAAATGAATGGCCTCATATCTGTGTACAAACATAGAATTGTGAGCAAATCCCTGTATCTTGCTTATAATTCGAAGCTTAATACTCAAGTATAGTAAGTAAATAGAAATTGTAAACGATTAAACACAAGAAATATGCACTATAACAAATAAAGAACACAATTTATTTTTCAAAATGAATCATATACATGTATATACCTACATATTTCCGTCAGCGATATTAAACTCTATCTAAACTAAATAAACTCGAAAAAATGCCGAGTATCTCAACAAAACATATTGCATTATTCTACCATTACGCAAAAGATGATACCGAATTACCGATAGCCTGAATGAATTGCATTTTAGTTCTTTCTTAATACATCATATTTTGCTTAATTTGCGCAGGTAAACAGTAAACTGTTTGATTTACCGAAGTCTCTGTTTGACTTGATACGTAAAAATCACGAAATACAAGCTACAGTTCCCAGGTTAACGCAAAGCATAAATGAAAACGAAACGAAAATCACAAGCTTTTAAAAACCACCGTCATATGTGAAAACTGTCAACGCATTGAAATATTTAGCCTCAATTTACTTCACAAAATCGGCACCAATGAATTTTGCATGTTTCAAAGATTCCCTTCGTACACGAACTGTTGCACAACAAACAAATTCATCATTGTCAGATCGACCCGTTTATCATATAGTGTCATGGCTGCTTTAAACAAAGAACCTCGTTTTAGAATTATGGAATACGAGTCTTGGTAAAATGGGTATGCAAACCCGGGCCGTGGCAAAATAAAAGCCGGGGCAGATCGGCAATCGTCAATTCCAAATACGCATTATTTTGCAGCAATATTTACAGCGAATACAAATATACTGGTCCATCAAATGTCCTGAAATTTTAATGAGATTAGCAGATTAATAACTGCCAATCTTTTGTTTTGCCCAGACCAATTCTTGCCTACCCATTTTACCGGATGCCGAGCCCGAAGCTATTAAACTGATTGAAACACACCTTTCCTTTATTATTATTTTCGTAATAACTCAGATTTGAAACAGAATTAGCACTTAATTTTTGCAATTTATATTTTCCTTCCCATAAGGATTATTTATGCTAAATTACGTTGAATTTGCCTCAGTAGTTCTTGAGAAGAAGATTTTTTTAAATGCACCCCCTTTTTTACAGTTTTGAGGTTTTCTCCGCTTTCAATGAAACATTTTCTTTCATTTTTGCAATTTATATACACTTTCCATATGAATGCTTTGAGCCAAATTTGGTTGAATTTGGTTAAGTGGTTTTAGAGAAGAAGTTCAAAATGTGAAAAGTTTACAGACGGACAGACAGACGGACAGACAGACAGAGGGACAGACGGACGACGGACAAAATGTGATCAGAATAGCTCACTTGAGCTTTCAGCTCAAATACGCTAAAAACAAAGCAAAAATTAATAACAGAGTAGAAAAA
Source organism: Magallana gigas (assembly GCF_963853765.1). Lineage (NCBI taxonomy): Eukaryota > Metazoa > Mollusca > Bivalvia > Ostreida > Ostreidae > Magallana > Magallana gigas. The sequence continues at coordinate 49,955,228 of NC_088860.1, read as the reverse complement.
AAAATGGAAAGTTTGGGGGGATGGGGTGGGAGGGGGAGGGGGAGAACAAATAAGCAATAAAAAATGAAAAGAAAGGAGTGAAAGGAAAGTTACAGAATGTGCATTATATTAAATATGACAAATCCTTTTATTGAATTTTACATTTTTACGAACGTGTCACTTGTGTTATTTTTAGTTCATCATGTGCGGATATAAGATAACATTATTATAGTTTTTTAATACACAAAAATATATTGAATTACAGACATATTATGAAGGTAAAGCTTTAATTTCAGTTTATCAGTTTCAACAAAAGTTTCTTAAATAATAGGTGAATTGAAAATACTACGCTCAGAACTTCAAGGTCAGATCAAAAGGTAAAGGATCAAGTTGTATAACGTCATCTTCTTTTTAATCAATTTTTACCGCTGACAAATATTTCAAAACTTTAATGTAATAAATTTAGAACTCAATATAATATTGTACCATTTATTCACTTGTGTTTACTTTTATTATTTCTTAGAATAACCTATCTATAGTAGATCTCGTACAATCTCTCTCTCTCTCTCTCTCTCTCTCTCTCTCTCCTCTCTCTCTCTCTCTCTCTCTCTCTCTCTCTCTCTCTCTCTCTCTCTCTCTCTCTCTCTCTCTCTCTGCAAAGCTGTGTTGCGTAGACAAAGTGTTGGGTTGAACTAGACGTGCATACTAGCTCCACAGAACCGAACAACTACTTAAAACATGACTAGCAGCCAATTACAATTTACCAGCTTTATCGTTTAGTTGCAAATAGTTTACCTTCCTGTATCCATATGAAACGAGCTGTATGACAGAACTCCAGCAGCTGGGTGAACTTTTCGTTTGGGAAACACAAGTATCCATTATCCTCTGTACAGTTGATTGCAGACGACCTCTCGTTCCACTCTGTCTGATTTCTGGGGCATAATTCTGTTGAGTATACTGGAAACTTGTAGCCATCCAGCTTTTTCTGGAATAAATATATGTCCTTTATATTCATTATTTATATATTAAATGTTACATGTACCTAATATTTTAATTATAATAAGTACGTAGCATTAACTTCATAAATAAACAAATTAACCTGTATACTACTTTTGTACATGATATTCTATGTGCAAAATATGTATTTATTTAAAAAAAAAATCTTTTCGTTTTGAAGTTCATGTAATAAAATCAATCAAAAGTGACCTTCAGATTTGATTCACATAAATGATTTTGCTTTCAGGGGAATGTGCAGTCCGTTTACATACAAACGGAAAACACGTGGTTTTGACGGTTGACCTGTTTGGAGCTAAATATTTTGAGAAAATGCCGTATCGTGCCATTTTTTGGTGTCAGCTAGTAAAGTAAAGTGTAGTAAAATGTGTCTTTAGCACAAAACATCTTTATAAAATAAATTATAATGACACAACATTCGATATTTTTGCTATATTTTAAAACTAGGCTCAAACAAAAATAGGCTTATGGCAAAACAGAGGAACTTCGGAATAATTTATTTTTTAAATTTCGTTTACCACTAAAACATTTTTGGCAGTTCTAAAATAATAAAAGTTAAATTCTTTTCATAAAGCCTACATAATTTTGCATATTTTCTGTTGGTTTATCTCACTCGTTCCTGATAAATATCGTATGGCACATACGCAATGCAAAACTATTGATAAAATGATTAAAAACATTTAGAGACACAATATCTCAAAATAATTGACCTCATATTAATTTTTATTCCAGCATCATAAGGTCAATATAATAAGTTTGATAATTGTTTTAGTTTTATCATCTTTGAGATTTTTGTTTAATTCAATTAAAAAATGGTTTCATTTGGTATTTGAAAACAAATACTAATAGAAGAAAATTCTGACTAAAGTATTCTTGAAAATTGTTTTTGAAAACGTTATACTTTGTATCTTTGTAGCTTCATTGATATTCATAAATTGTTTTTACATCCTTTAATGGGTTTAGTCATTTGTTATATTTTCACAATTAAGAAAATTTCAATCCAGGTGTAAAATTTGAGGGATTTTTCTTAAAGAATCTGGGGGAATAAGCCTTTGCAAATGCCCACGACTTTTTCATACCTCTAATAAGAAGTAATAAACGTACGAGTTAACTGGGCATTTAAACGGTGGACAGTATTGTCCAAATGAAAATGTCCAAAACGGCGTAACTGTGCTTAAATGTTATAGTATTTACATATACTTTAAACTGGCAAATTTGAAATGACAATCACGTACTCATTTAAAGAGTTTAAATACAAAAATGTTGATTACTTAATGTAAACTATTTTATTTACTAATTTATCATATACATCATAGGAGGAATTTAGGTAACACCTTTTCTAGGTATTTAAAACAAGTTTTTCCAAAAACAAAATGAGTGGCGTCGGAATCAAATGGAAAGTGGGGAGGAGGCTAGACTTGTACAAAATATTGACAAGCAAAAAAAGGTCTTTGGTATGTATAAATTTGCAAATAAAAGTTAGCGCCCCCGCCCCCACCCCCCGGTTCCGACGCCTATGATATATACCACACGGAAGACAGCGGTAGTCAAACCACTAGCGGATAACAAGGGGACTTGTTATTCGTCACTGGTCATACTTTGTGTTGGTCATTGGTTCGAGTGGTCTATGTGTCTTCTGGTACAACTACTATGCTTTTTCTTTCACAACAAAACACGCATTTGTAATGTGATTTTCCTGCCGATACAATTGGAAATGAAATACATGCCTAGTTAATCGTTGAATTTTCGTTAGGCGCACACTGTATGTTTGACTTAGCTTGTATTCTGCATTTTGAGCACAATTACATGCTTTTGTCCAGCGTGTGTCCCTGTTGTGTTAACAAGACTCTCAAGGATTCAGAGATGGAACGTTTTATCTTGCCATTTAATAGTGTTATAAATTTTAAGAGCATAATCAATATATAATATAATAACTTTTTGTATATTATAAAATACTGTAGTTTAAAGTTGATTAAATGATTTCTGCAGTAGTGATTTGCTATGTAAATAGTACTTAATGTTTGTGTTAATTGTTTTCAGTGCTGCCCAACTTCTTGAATCACAGCAGGGGTTAGTCTTGGAGGGGGGAGTTTGCGAGGAGCATCTCTATCAACTGTCCATTTGTATCTGTCATTGCGGGTTGGCCTGGTATAAAAGGGTGTAAATTTTCTTTAAATAACTGAAGTCTTGTTGGTTTCGAAGATGTCGGAGGAACAATTAAGGCGAGCGCGTGGAGATTTGGTAATGAATTAATTAATTGTGTTTTCTTAGGGATTTACCAAGTGACACCAACTATTTCACCGAGATCTCTGGTAAACTTATTTAACACCAGTCGGTGTCGGTGAAATTATAGTGTGTTTGCTTATATATTTAAATAGCAGCACCCCCCCCCCCCCTTCTTTATTATTTTAGTTATGATTTCTCCGATTGCACCTAAATTATTTTAACAGGTGTAGCCGGTGAACTAGAATCTCTGTAATTTTACACCGAACTTCACCGAAATATTTACCAAGGTGCAACTTCTGGTGTTTGGTAAAATTCAAATCTTGATGGTATATTAAATCATATTATTAGATTTATCTTGGTCATTTTAATTGGATTTTGGTAAGTTTTGGGTAAATAAATCAACTAGGATTTAAAGAAGTTGGGATTAAATGTGTTCAATTTCATTCTTTTATTTTTACATGCTTTTAATTATATAGAAATAAATGGTAGAATAGAATTGGTTCTTATTTTATAAATAAGAGTAAAGGTTTATCAATATATCATTACATTGGAATTTATTTCTTGGGATTTACAACATTCAAAGAAGATTTATTACTAAGTGTGATTCGGTGTGGATTACTTAATCTGTCATATTCACAATAAAAACCACGTACCCTATAAAAACTGTGTTGACGAGTTCGCCTCGCGTCACAATAGTTTCTTGCATGCACAACAACCATATGTTTTCAATATGAAATCGTGCGATCTTAAAGAGAATAACATACATTTCATATTTTATAAAAGTAGTAGAAAACGCATATCAAATTATTTCAAGTTATTATTAGCAAATTTTAATTATCAAGAAAAGAAAAGAAAAATACATTTTAACAATGTATACAGTAAAACTCGGTTATAGCGAAGTTCTAGGGACCGATGGATTTATTTCGTTATATCCATAATATCTGTAAAAGGAATTCGTAATAATAACTATAGCGAATTCACTATATACATGTATATATATATATATATATATATATATACATGTATTCTTGTATTCTAAGACCTGACTTTAATTTTTGCTAATTGAGGCTTAGAATAAAAATACATTACTTTGATACCTTTAATAATTGGATTGCAAGTCGAAAAAATTATATGAAAATAGATTCATTCAAACTATTATGTTAAAGGGTAGTGCAAACTTTTTTAAACTGTAAAGACACTCGTTATAAAATTGTTAAATTTCGTTATAATTCACCTCTACGGGACTCAAAATCAGTTCGCTATATCCGTAAATTTGTTATATCTGAATTCGTTATAACCGTAAAAATTTGCAAAGATTTGTTAAGAATTTTATCGGGGGCTCTGAAAGACTTCGCTATATCCGAGAATTCGCTATATCCGTGTTCGTACTAAACGAGTTTTACTGTATTATTAAGTATAAAAGAAAATTACATTTTAACGTGTAAACAAAAAGATAAACAAAAAAAAAACCAACCAATTCGAACACCCGCTTTTACAGTGACATTTGTTCAAAGAATTCCTCGCTTACCACTACACCACCGATTCGCTTGTTTAGAGGGTATAATATAGCTGATTGTGTTGTTATCAGTATTACGCAAACAACTGGACTTAGACATTTAAAGACCAATCGTAAAAATTAAAAGAAGAAAACTTACTTTTTACCATAGAGTGGGTTTTCGTACCATTTTTTGGAAAATCGAAAAAGATAGACGTTAATATGTGTTATCAATATTCGTTCTTTAAAAAATGGTACGATGACCCATCTATGAAAAAATATAATTTGAACATCCGATTTCTATATCATTTTGTTGCCAAATAGCATATAACTATTGTGTTGTCTTAATAACAATTAAATGTGAAGTTACTTTTTCTGGGTTATGGCAGCACTGAATGTATATGATTACATATGTTTAATAAATGTAACAAAATTGAAATTTGTTAGAAAAAAAAAATGTTAGTTTTTTTAATGGACCTATGTGGTTTTTTGCCTCGGCTTATTCCCCCAGATTCTTTTCAAAAATATGCATTTGTTATTAAAGAGAAGGTAATTAACCCTCTTTTGGAAATTGCAAGATAACACTACAAATAAAGGTCTGCAACAGATTGTTTTTTCATTATCATAAGTAATATTTTTTTTCATTCTGAGAAAATGTCATCGCTAATGTCTACGTCACATTTAAGCCGGTAGTCGGGTGAACAAAGAACTGCGAACGCTAACGGAATTTCTGACAGATATTCAAAAACTTAGTTTTCAAATATAAAGTATAATCAAATCCTAATCAATTTATATCAAAATAAAATTTGTAATCAAATTATTTATTTTTAATCAAAAGTTTTGCTAACGCGGGGTCTTAAAAAAATGTCATTAAAATCGGTCTCTATGAGTGAGATAAATATTATTTAGCGGCCAATATGTGCATAAATACTTGATAATAACATATTAATGATATATATTAAAGTAAAATTTCATTTTAATCCATATCATATATATCATGTGTTAATTATTTTTCAAAAATTTACAAAGCAAAATTCTTTTTTTTTTAAATTGTATTTCGGTCTGTACAAATATGCCCCCCCCCCCCCCCCCCGTGAAACAACAAATCCTTTGGTAAAAAAAATGCTAAATAACAATAATTAAAACCCCTCAAAAGGAATTTTTGTTTCACTGGGGGGGGGGGGGGAGGGAGATGTTTTAAAAAAACATTTCCGTTTTCCGTTATTTTTTATTATGAAATGAGCTATTTTAACCCAAAATACAAAGTTATCTCTCTGTGTTTGACCAAATCATTTATATTTAATGAAAATATACATAAATGTTTACATTATTTAAAAAAAAATAACGTTAATAAGACAACTTTCAAAAAATGACTTTTAGTTAGGCGGCTAGACAATGCTATCGTTCGCAGTCCTTTTCCTTGTATCATCGGCTGAACAGGTCGAGACCACTATATTTTGTGACGTCGGCATAAATTTGCATACTAAATTAGCCATCCGTTTACTTTTATCGACAAGCCAATCAGGTGAATGAGTTGCAAGGCACTGTGGGCTACTACAAGTTTCAGTGTATACAAAGCGTATTGAAAATATATACCATTTTGAATTGTCCTTTGGAAACTCATTTTGAATGATTTTTCAGAATTTATGAAATTAATCTGGACAATTATGTCTGAACTTCAATTTCTATGCTCACATTTAAAAAATATTGCATATGAGGACTTATATCAACCTATCTAAATACCCCATTGTCAATGTTCAAAAGAGAGGTACGTCCTATAGAATTAGAAGCAGTGAGTGTCGTTTTTTCACGTGATATCCCATATTTAAGACAACATTATTAGAATGCGCGTTGATATTTTCTTCAGGGACATTCATCAGAATGCTTAACGGACAAAATACTATATGCTGCACAGCTTGCGCTTCTGCGTTTGTATATTTGTGCATTTTGACTACCGTGGCTATTCACGTATGTTAAAAATGAACAGTTACCTGTATTTATTTTTAGTGCACAATGATAAAGTCACCAATACACAACTGTGCAGTTTTTTCTTATCAAAACCTGTTTGTACTTGTATGCGTATGTTTGTCAGTCGTTTGATACTGATCATTTTGAAAGCAACAATTGATCAACTAAAACAACAGTATTTTTCAATGTGAGCATGGAACAAAGTTAATGGTACGTAATCTTTCCTTTTTTACCTTCTAAAGTAAAAATCAAGATGTACAAACATTCCAGCAAGCAATTAAATATTGTGAATAAAACAGACAAAAACCCCGTGCGTCTGTTGAATCGTAAACACGTTGTAGACCGTCATGCATTGCAACTCATTCACTGGATTGGAGAATCTGTTTGACGAAAATATTGTCACGTGTTAAATAATGCTATCCATATAAGGTAGTGTACCCGACCTGCTGAAGAAACATGATCACCCGACGCTGGTATCGGACGAGTCAACACGTGGGCAATGCTTTAATTTGTTTACAAAAAGTCAACAGCACGGGGTCGTCCGCCTGTCCGCTGTTTACATGTATCGCATGATAGACGGTAGATGTTTAACGTAATCCCTATACGGTCGGTCGTCCATCAGCCGATTTGTCAAAATTGTCTCGAAAGACCACTCGACCCTCGGTCTATTTTCTTCCGTCAATCGGTGTTTCCCGCCGACATTTAAGAATCAAAATACTGAAAGTACTGATAGACGGAGGGATCATTTCGGAGGAAATTAAACTATTGTCAATATATGATTTTTTTTTTTAATTTAAGGATAAACAGCGCGCTTACCGCGTTTCATGTTAGAATATTCGCGAAGCGGTTTAATATTATGGCAATTTAAGGTCGCGATGATATTTTTCAGGTTGACATCAGAGTTAGGTAGATAATATTAAAATAATTAGTGTTGTTCTCTTATTTTAACCTTATAAGCTTGTTAATATATTACTACTTAAATGTGTTTATTCTTTACAAAAGAGGAAGGAGGAAATTAATTTGCATTACAAAACAACATGGGAAACTGTACATGTATACAACTCGAACTCGAAAAATACAATGCAAACTTTTTATGTACACATTTTTTTCTTGTGTATTTTTCGTTGAAGTTCACTTGATATTAAATCCTGTGTATAGTGATTTGCAAACCCAGATAGAAAACGGCATATCCTAGAAATGTCCACCCTGTTAAAGACAAAAGATAACCTCTAAATTGCAAACTACTTTGTCTAACTGTACAACAACCCCCCCCCTTTCCTATTTGCAGAAGGGGTTTCTAGATTAATGAGTGTCGTCGATCCAGATATATTCTCTTATTATTATGATCGTTATGAGAGAGAGAGAGAGAGAGAGAGAGAGAGAGAGAGAGAGAGAGAGAGAGAGAGAGCGTTTTAGGCGTAATTTTAAGTACATTCATTTCAAATATACTAATATTATATATTCATAAAATTAGCATCCACAAAAAAATATAGTACATTGTGATTGAATCCAGCATGCAGTTTCAGTCAAAGTCCACGTGTTACCCCTGTTATTCGAATCAACGCGCGAGGTGCACCGCGTGTTCCTTCCAAGATAAGGTAAAACAGTTTCGTTCTAAGTTTTCATTTCAAGTAAGGAGAACTGAAGTATGCCTAACAATAAAGTATTCTACACTGTTTGTGATGTTTTGATTTCTAGCAAAGAGAAAAAAAAGTATGTCTAACAATGAAGTACATGTATTCTACACTGTTTGATATGTTTGATTTCAAGTAAAAAGAAAGGAAGCATACTTAACAATGAAGTATTATACATTGTTAGTGAGTTTCATTTAAAGATTGACATACTGCGTTTGTGAAGTTTAATTCGTATGTACTTCTTTTTTCTCAACAACAATCTCTTTATCTCTCTCTCTCTCTCTCTCTCTCTCTCTCTCTCTCTCTCTCTCTCTCTCTCTCTCTCTCGTTAAGACAATGGACACAATACACAAATGAACTTATTTTTGCTATTTATTTTGAATTTGCAGAGAACTCAAGTTCAGTTGTATGGTACCAGTTTTGATGATATATATTATGGCTATTGTGTGCATCATACACAAGATTTGTTGTCGATTCTATCTATTTTTTTTACGCGCGACACTCTTATCAGCTTGTAAAATACACTTCCCAAATCACTTGCGGGGAGGGGCAGCTGTTAAGGGAGATACGTTTCCGCGGGAAATTAACTGATAATATGCAAAAGATATACGACAGAGACAAAGAAGCACACCATGTTTATTCATTGAATCTCATAATCATTCATTGTTTCGTCCACCGCTAGATGGTGCTTAAGGAATCCTCATTATTTGACGTCACGGGCAAGACAATCACAATATACGGAGGCTGTTAAACAGCCTCCGTCTAAAAATACATTGGTCAATTGAACAATAGAAACAATTACCCTATAGCTAAAGCGAGATTATCCCTCTTTACAGTAATAAAAACATTCTCGTGAATGCGAGATTTTGACACAGTTTTTTCATTATTATAATTTATTTAAAACAGAAGGATATCCGGAAGAATATTTTCACAACTAATTAATGATAAGGGCTCACTTACTACATGTTTGTTTCAAACTTTGATATTTACAGCTGCGTTTCATCCAAATCCAGTTACAAACTAAATCTATTCAGGAGATTTTTTACGGAAACTTCTAGCGGTAATAAGGTAGCAAGGGACAGTTTCGGATAAAGTAACCGTCAATATTTTTGTAAAATTGAGAATCTCTGTACTTGAAGGCTTATGAGTGTTGCTAAAATTTATGAAATGATTTTTAATGATTACCATTAGTTATAGGGATGTCTCTTGTTGAAATTAATATGCAATATGTAGGCCCTTTATGTTAGGTACATGAGAATCAGAAGTAAAATGCGAAACCTGCGGCTATGACTGTTATGTTGACTTTACACAGTAAAATTACAAGTTACAGACAGAGGGTAAATAACACGAAAAGTAGATGGATTGGACGTCGTAAACTATACACCGGTAGGTTTCTGACATGTGATGATGCAACATGCACACGGTAAGGAAGGTCAACCCTTTGCAGGGAATTGGGTAGGGGAGGTCTAAAAAGCTAATAAATCATGAAAAATTAGCAAAATATGAAAGGGTCAGAATCTCATAAAAACCAGTATGTAGAAAATTTTACAGGTTTTGACTAGTAATTTTCTTCAAAAATTGGTGATTGGCCTTATAAAGAGTGAATTAATGGTATTTGTGCTGAATGGGAACTAAGGAAATTCTAGTTACAGAGTTCCGAAGACCCACATCCCCTGGCTACAATGAAATGTATCCAAAAAACACCTGTCCCGTGCCACCTAAATGTGATTATTTTTTTAACATGTTAGTCGTACCAAGAATTATTCGTTCAAAATTTGATTCATTTTATATATAAAATATAGCTCGTCGATTTTCTTTCATCATTATTTGATTTTGCATTGAATTTTCTCAATTTGAACCTAATTCGCTTTGCGCAGATCTATCGCGCACCTAAATGGAGTGATTGTTACGAACATCGACTTCTCAATATTTCGTCACAATCATTAAAATACAATGGAAAAATCGCTTATGACGCAATATATAGCTGTTCTACGTCATCAATACACACTTTGTACAGTAAAAGTAGTGGCTGAACTTGGTATAATAAGAACTTGCCAAAATACGCTTGTGTTGTTTAACATGCGCAATTTTCTTTAGGGGTGTCACAGTATTGTAGTGAGTTTTATATCAGCTTAAGTTATTAACAACCATGTACAGAGTTAACAAATCATACACATTGTATTGAAAATAGATTAAAAGCGTCACTGTGCTTACGTTTTGAAGTATTTTATCATAGAAAATGTTGAGCCGCTCTAATAGTTGTTTGTTTCAGATATCAATCTAAAAATTATGTACATAAGCTTTTTTCTTTGAGTTTGCGCAATACTTGTCGTTAAAAAAATGAACAAAATAACATTTCACTTTAGCATCTGCCCTCGAAAACACGAATTCAATGACATGGTCATTTCTCACATGATATCAATTCAACATCATCATATAAGTATCATATTTCAATTTTGGTAGAAAACCTATTGTAAATTTTTAGAAATTATTTTATCTCTCACAAGAACGCTTTCCCCCAATGTTCAATTGAAGAAGAGAAGTAATACGATCAATTTTTGAAATGGTCCCTGCTAAAAAAAATTTGATTGATTTTGATATATCTTTAGGAACTTTAACTCATATAAAATTTTCATGAAAATCACTATTGTAGAAATGTACTGGGTCCGTCGTCCTTAATTTTCTGAAAAATATTTGTTTTCCATAGGTGTAAAATATTGCTGGTACAACCTTCCGTAGCTTGCATGGTCATGCCAAGATCAAAATATAAAAGGAATACCAACCACTAATTTTTGCATGTGATTTAATTTCTTTTGCATGGTCAAACAGTATCATCAAAATGAACACAAACTGATAATTTTCGTATTATAAGAAGATTGGAAAATTCGCTTTCAGTGCAAAAATACTTATGATTTCCATGATAAAAAATTCATCCTATTTTTATTTGCAGCAATGGAGCACTGATATTTTAGGCCACAAAGGTCAGTCTAGATAGGAAAGTAAAATTGCTTTACATTGCTTTTTTTACTCGGATTTTTTATTTTAATTGGATTTTTCATTTATTTGAAATACATCATAAAAATCTCGCATTTACGGGAATGTTCTTTTTTTTTTTTTACTGTAATTAAAAAAGGATGACCTCGCTTAAATAGCGAGATTGTCTTTCTATAAGAGTATTGTTCCCAACCTGTTGAACGAGTAAAATGCATGGTTATTAAATTGTTGCTCAATCTCCAGACGACAAACTTAAGTTGATATTCCTTGTTTACAGCCAAGAAGTCATCAACATTTTGGCAAGTAACGATGCAATTTGTATCTTATCAACAAAATTAATTCTCCATTTGAATAATTGTGTCCTAATGGCGACTTAATTGTCAGAAAAGTATGATGTCAACTGGATGGCACAAATTGGGCGTGGGCGCGTTTTCGTGTTGATTTTTTTTTAAATCACGTGAATAAGTGACAAGGCGCCAAAAATCTGACAAGATAACATGATCATTAAGATCTGACAACTAATAATTAAAGACATATATTTCCATATAATTTTATCTGACTTGTCGACATTTACGTGTTCAACAAAATCACATAACCATCTGATATACATGTATATATATATATATATGGGATTTAAGATGAAACTGAAATTCCTATATCTATTTTTGTCAATTTGACCATAATTTATCCGAAGTTCACACAGTCTTACATTTCTTATTTCTAAAATGGAATATAGCATTATATATATATATATATATATATATATATATATATATATATATATATATATATATATATATATATATATATATATATATATATATATATATATATATATATACACACTAGACTAAGCTTAGCTAGTGGACAACAGCAAGTTTATTGTCCCTCGAGACAGCAACAATCTCCTTGGGCTTTGCCTAGAGGGTACTTAATAGTAAAATTAAGGTGGTATATATGGGACACCTCACACAATTACACATTAATTAAAACCGAAATTTCACCGGTTTAAAAATTTCAAATTTAACAATATTTTTAAGATTCTTTTTTGAAAGGTAACACATTATAAAAGCCCCAGCGGGATTCGAACCTATGAGTTAACGCTCTAACCTATTTCGCTACGCTGTTAGGTAACTTTCATAGGAAAGAAAATGTTTTTAAAAATTATACCTGATTTTATTGTTTACTTCGATCGGTCCTATGTCTCTGTTGTACGAAAGTGTAAAGCGAAGATTAGACAGGCATTTCCAGTCTAGAAACAATACAGGTGAATATGTGCTTACATATGGATACCGTGTTTGTTCTGCGTGTTTTAATTTGTTCGTGAACCTGCAATAACTCCAGGTTATGGATTTTAAACAGGGGACAGCTGAATGTGATGTTTCATTATTTAAGAAATGAATTTAATATTTATTAGTATTATACGATATAAAATGGTGTGGGAGAGTTTACGCTTTATAAAATTAAATTAATTTATTAATGAAGATTGCTGAATAAACATAATTATATCTGCACGTGGATAATTATTTTATATTTTATACTTTAGGCCTAAATCAATTTGTAAAAATAAGCATGATACTATTTTTTAGAAAGTATTTTAAGGAAGACAAAATTAACCTTATATATAAATATGTATCTTTAAACATTACAATATATAGCGGTATAAATGATATAGATTAAACCGTACCGAAGCGTCTCAGCGCGAAGGGTCTTTAGGAGCGAATGGTCTTGGTGCGAATCGTCAATAGGAGCGAAACGTCCGGTTACCTAACGGGTTGACCTAAACTTTCGAAGCGGAGAAAGACGGCCATGTTTGTGTTTGGGAAGTAAACGATCACAGAACGAGATGTGTTGGATTAATCTACTTAGCACACACCGGTGAAATGCAGAATTCGCTATGAATCCAGAGGAGAAGGTAGATGATTGAAAAGCAATTGGGATCTCTGCACAGGGGCTCGTCACGAAGTTTTTTTCAACCTTTTATATATACCACCTCTATACTATAAAATACATATTTTATATTTTATAGTACAGAGGTGGTATATATAAAAGGTTGAAGAAACTTCGTGACGAGCCCCTGTGATCTCTGCAGATATCATTGGAGCTGTAGCTGAGACTACATTGCCATTGGACAGTTGGAGGTTTACAAACGGCGTGGTTTGCCAAAATGGGGTCGCTTGTTTCGTTTTGAGGAGCTTTCTTCTGGTAAGTAGAACAATCTCTACTATTACTTCTATAGTATTTCTCAGTCACTATCACTGATGATATCCGTGGGTTTCCGCTGGACTTGCCTGTCGCCTCGTCTAGCACATGTCCTACGTCCTCTCTCGCTGGCTGAAGGCGGTAGAATCCTCGCTCGTGCAGATTCCGCGCGTGGTGACGTCACGGGTTAATAGATAGCCCGTACGGGGAACGAGTCCACAAACACTACACTCCCCTCCGTTTTCCTTGAGGGGAGTAGGTCCACATCTAGAACCAACGGGACCACCAAATAACAATGGGCGTGGGAACGCCATCCCAGCAACAGCCGGGATAACTTCCAGGGAACCAAGTCCAACCTGCGGTAACACCAATCCCAGCAACAGCCGGGATACTAAGTCACTAGAGCAGGGCCCGTCCAAGTGACAAGGGCCTCTACACACAACAAGGATAATCCAGGGACAGTCCAAGTCGTTCTTATGTCACGGGTTCAGTCCGGGAAGGGCAGCTCTACTACGTCTGATCCACGAGACACGCCCTGCACAATCCAGATGGCGACGGCATCTCCCGTGAGTCTGTCACCCTAGTCTGGACACCAGAAGTGAGATACTCCAAGTTTGGTGCTGCTCCTAAAGGCTGTCCTCTTCCAACTGACTCCCTAGCAAGGGAGTTCCTAGTTGCAGGAACATGGACATCCTCAAACGCTGTCTTAAGACTGCTGCCTGGTATTTTCAGCTTGGCTGTACTGGCAGTCCGAGCTGCCATGACAAACAGATCATCCGAGACGGCCCCCTGGGTTGGGGGCCAAGAGTCTCCCACTATGTCATCCTTGCCCTTGGCCTCAGGGCACTTGGATTCCGTAGGAACCACCTTGCTGCTCAGCACTTTCAGCCGACAATTACTGTCCACTGGAGTAACTTCCTCTTCAGGAACTTCAGGATCTGTGGAGAAGGACTTCAGCAAATTTGGTCTCCTATGTCGCATCCTACGCCTACCACGCTTCCTCCTGCGCCTTATGTTGGGACAAGGGGCGTCCTTGTCCACAACACATGAGTCATCTGCAGGGTGCTTCCTGAAACTGGTCTTCTCCTCCTGGGTTAGTAAGCTCACAGTGCGAAGCTGCCCGCTGGGCGCTTGACTGCAAGTCTTGGTCTCTTCATCTGCAACTCCTTGACAGGCACCACGGCTACGCAGGGAGTGATCTACAACCTCTCCAGCGCTTCCTTCCGCCTTCCGTCTAAGGACAGCAGGACATTCTTTACGGAAATGTCCAGTATTTCCGCATCTGAAACACTGACCTGTCATTGGGCCAGGTTGCCATCTAGGGAAACAAGTCGTCGGGATCCCAAGCCGGACCGAATAGAGAACTTCCTTTAGGGTCTTCTCAAGATGCTGCACTCGGCTTTTCAACTCCTGTATCTGACTCTCGGCTTTACCATCTCTTTGACTCGACTCCTCATCTACAACCAAACTCCTCACTGCATGGTAGCTATTGCATGGGGGTCTGCCCCGTCGGGAATGCCGATAGAACTGCATCCGGTCTACAGCCTCATCAACAGTCTTGGGCTGGCCATCCAGGGCATACAGGCCTGCCTCCCGGTCCTCTGCCCAATAACACAGGCGGGGTATAGCCTGAGTGTGAACATCCGGTAGGTGGGGGAAGGCGCGATTAGCCAACGACAGTACTCGGTCTGACCACTGCCTCAGGGACTCACCGCTGTTTTGGACTGCTGACTGGAAGTTGAGCTGGTGGGCCAAATCAGGCGCTGCTGAGCCAAAGCGCTTGTCGAACTTCCTTAGGATGTCGGCGAAGCACAAGTCAGGGCTGGTCTCTAGTAACAGAGTGTAGTACTCGCTAGCAGTTCCTTCCAGGAAGAAGCAGAACTGGTCATGTTGCTCAGTCTCTGTCCAGCGCTGGCTTCGTGACAGTCTAACAAACTTGAGCAGGAATGCCTTCCAGCTGGATCTTCCATCAAAATGCAGATCCTTATACCTCGGCCTGCTCCAGGCTGTCGGATTGTGGTAGCTGGTGAGTGGTGCAACAAACTCTTGGAGGTTGTAGCGCGCTGCAGGGATCTGCACATCTCCAGGTAAACAATAGGCTGCTGCTGGTCTCCACGAGTATTCCGGGGGATGGATATACGCTGTGGGTATCCGCGCGTAATCCGAGGGACATTGAGACGCTACGGGAATCCGCGTGTGACTTACATTAAAAGGTCTTTCAGTGGTGGGGGGCTCATATGTATGTGCCATTCTCCCCCCTCCTTCACCCCCAAAATGACAAGGTTGGGAGGGGACCTCAGGTACTGGTATAGGATAACTACTAGGCCGATGATCCAAACACCCGCCCATAACAAACGGGCCTGGTGAATACCGATCATCTCGAGGGCCACTACTGAGCTGAGACTGTGCATCTGGGACAGTGGGGTTCTGGGTGGGTGGAACCTGGGGCTTTAAATCAACTGCCTGAACTGGTCTATCATACTGCTGCCCCTGACCTACATCCATAGACTCTGGTGTAACTCCTTGCGAATAGACAGGTTGACTATCTGAGGACTGGCATCCGGGCCGTGCAGTCCCGGTGGGCATTGGATTACTGGGGGGTGAATCCTGGGTAGTAAGGGGGTCAAAATCCAACAAATTTGGGGTTTGCCCCTGAGGCTCAGGTGGGCATAAAGTAGTATCCCTGACAGTAGGTGCCTCCCCAGGTTTAAGGGCCACATGGGAACATTGTGACATGGGGACCCCTAAATAGTCACTAGGTGGAACAAAGTCCCTAACACCAACTGGCGAACTTAAACCCTTGGCCGATAAACGAACTGGATCATTAGTTTCACCCCTCCCCCTCTCAAATCTGTCAGGAGACTCAACCCAAACATGGGGAGGACCTATGTAATCACTGTGGGGTGCTCTCTCAACATAGCCTACCCTAACATGCCCTGTAGTGTCCAAGTATGTGGGTTGCTTAACAATACTTACGGGATCTGGCCCGTAAACACAGCCGGGCCTAAAATCCCGTGACAACTCATCCCTACCATGAGCCATAGACATAAATCGGGGCGATCTCTCATCCAACCCCAAAGCATACAGAGCCTCTTCAAATGACATGATGATAAATCAAAGCAAGTAACACAAAGCTAAAACTGGCTTAATGTTTACAAAAATTAACAGGTAAGCTGACCACGCGAGGGCCCCCAAAATGGCGGCCTCAACGCGATTTACTCAAACTCCCTAAACAAAATGATACAGGCTTACTCTACGGGAAAAAAAATTCTCGGAATAACTGGCAAGTCCAGGGCCCCACGTTGGGCGCCAATATAGTATTTCTCAGTCACTATCACTGATGATATCCGTGGGTTTCCGCTGGACTTGCCTGTCGCCTCGTCTAGCACATGTCCTACGTCCTCTCTCGCTGGCTGCAGGCGGTAGAATCCTCGCTCGTGCAGATTCCGCGCGTGGTGACGTCACGGGTTAATAGATAGCCCGTACGGGGAACGAGTCCACAAACACTACACTTCTCACAGATGATTCATTTTTATGAGCACTCGTGTGCACATGTGTCGAACCACGGTCACTGGGAATTATCGTCATTTATGTATGGTATTAGTCCGAAATATCTGACGTTTTTCTGGCTTTTTTAACGATTTTGATATTTACTTGCCAGGTTTTCCTGGCAAGTAAATATCAAAATCGTTAATAAAGCCAGAAAAACGTCAGATATTTCGGACTAGTATGGTATGTGCATGTATAAAAACAGATTTTTTTTTCACATAACTTTCTAGCTCACCTGAGCTGAAAGCTCAAGTGAGCTATTCTGATCACATTTTGTCCGTCGTCCGTCTGTAAACTTTTTACATTTTGAACTTCTTCTCTAAAACCGCCTATCAAATTTCAACCAAATTTGGCACAAAGCGTCCTTATGGGAGGGCGAATATAAATTGCAGAAATAAAAGTCCGATCTGTATCTAAAGCGGAGAAAACCTTGAAACTGTAGAAAAAGGGGGGTGCATTTTTAAAAATCTTCTTCTCAAGAACTACCGAGTCTAATTCAACGTAGTTTAGCATACATTATCCCTATGGGCTGGAAAATATAAATTGCAAAAATTTAGTGCTAATTCTTTTTCAAATCTGAGTTATTACGAAAATAATAATAAAGGAAAGGCATGTTTCAATCAGTTTAATAGCTTCGGGCTCGGCATACGGTAAAATGGGTAGGCAAGACTTGGCCTGAGCAAAACAAAAAGATTGGCAGGTATTAATCTGCCAATCTCATTAAAATTTCAGGATATTTGATGGATCAGTATATTTGCATTCGCTGTAAATATTGCTGCAAAATAATGCGTATTTGGAATTGACGATTGCCGATCTTCCCCGGCTTTTATTTTGCCACGGCCCGGGTTTGCATACCTATTTTACCAAGACTCGTATTCAATACTTCTAAAACGAGGTTCTTAGTTTAAAGCAGCCATGACATTATACGAAAAAGGGTCGATCTGACTATGATGAATTTGCTTGCTATGCAACAGTTCGCGTATGAAGGGAAATTTTTGAAACATGCAAAATATATTGGTGCCGATTTTGTGAAGTAAATGGAGGCTAAATATTTTCAATGCGTTGACAGTTTTCACACATGACGTTGGTGTTAGCTTGTTCTGATTTTCGTTTCATTTTCATTATTTATGCTTTGTAACCTGGGAACTATCGTCTGTATTTCGTGATGTTTACGTATCAAATCAAACAGAGACTTCGGTAAATCAAACAGTTAACTGTTTACCTGTGCAAATTAAGCAAAATCTGATGTATCAAAAAAGTACTGAATTACAATTCATTCTATCGGTAATTCGGCATTATCTTTTGCGTAATGGTAGATTAATGCAATAGGTTTTGTTGAGATGCTCAGCATGTTCTCGAGTTTATTCAGTTTAAATAGAGTTTGATATCGCTGACGGAAATATGAAGGTATCGTATTTTCCCGACGACTCGTCGAATTGCCCATTTTTAGCCAAAATTTTAACAAAATCCTTTGATACGTCGATCTCAGACCATACGTCGATCTTATCACTTCAAAATGGCCTATAAAACTGCAGTAACATTATCAGTGTATGATGCCACGATGTCACCGATATTGCTACCAATTATTATTAATGATTAACATTTAAACAATTACGCTTTATACTTATGCATCAAATTTTCAAATACCGGCAACTTCTACAAAGTCGCTTGCATTTTAAACAATTCCTGATATCGCGTGTTATGCAAAACTTAACTTACTTTGTCAGAAATATTTTATTCCCAAGCATTAAAATAAGTATCCACTCTGACTATCGCCAGTGTATTCGCCATTATGTAACCAGCCACCTGTTGACTCGGCGCGTGGTCAATGTTTGTTTAACAATTTCCGGTGTCATAGGCATGCACCTGTCTCGTGTCGGACTTCAAAGGGGGATCTCAAGTGCAGAAAACTTAGCGATTACTATGATTCGATGAAACTTGTTTACTTTGTATCTAGTAATGCAGTTACACGCTATTGTTTTACATAGACACTGTTAGAAATAGATCGATCATTTGTACGACTTGATAATGACGATATACGACATACATACGTTTCCTAAAAAAATTATCTAACAATAATCAAAGAATTGGACAATAATTAATCGATGAACTATAATCACTCTTATAACGGTACACTCTATACACAGGGAGTGAAATTGCCGTAAAGATCTCAGCCTCAGGGCAAGATTATTAACACAACCGGTGTCAGCCTATTGTATAAACAATAGTATTGATAATTGCCGATTACGTTTTTTAAGATTGAATTTGACCATTAAATATTTCTGATTTATACTTTCCACTAACACCTCTTTACAAATAGCCTAAAATAATTAAATTTAAAAAAACATCCCCCATACCTACTGCAATATTTTCTTCCATTCAAACTTGGTTTCAATTTTACTGCGCAATGTTATCTTCCTACTAGTGATACATAGAACCATGTGACGATGTGTTTATAAAAACGGAACGGTAAAACTTTTAATTGATTAAAGATAATGTAACATTTTTTAATAACTGTTGTTATTATTATGTATTTAAGTGTTGACAGATGAGTGAAAATGATAATTATTAAAGATGAACAGTGAATTCAACAACGTAATTTTCAATCACACAGCCAACTCAAGATGATTAAAACCAAGATTTTTAATGCTATTTTTAAAAAATTTCTGACTACGAGCCTACGACAAGTCGGGTGCTCTGCTATAGAGGAAAAAAATACCGACTAATCGTTGGAAAAATACGGTATATACATGTATATATATGATTCATTTCGAAAAAATAAATTGTGTTCTTTCAGGGTTGGCAATTCACCAAAAATAGCAGCCAGCCACAGGGCTGGCTACTTTAAAAAGTCACCAGCCCTGCCCAAAATCTGCCAGTCCTGATAAAAAAGTTCATTATAATGAATGAACTATACATAAAGCTTAATATTTACATCTGTAACACAGGCCCCTCGAAATCTTTAACTTTTACAAGTATTTGAAACCATATCTAAACATAACCCAAAGAATGCTTATTTTTAAGTATGACATGCTTAAAAAAATTAAACTATTTATCTACATGTACTATATAATTATAAACCCTCTTTTAGAAGCCAGCTAACAATGTCATGATCATGAACTTTCTAAACAATTTCAAAGATTGACAATAATATGATATCAAATATTGAAAGGGATTAAATTAAAACAACTGTAAATAAATGTGATAAAAATTTATTTATTCGGTCAGAAGCACTCCTTTTAAATTCTAATTGTGTTTTGGTCACTATTTTTCTGTAGGTTCAAAATATCATGGTCAAAGCAAAATAATTCCAGATTTCTCGTTTGTTTTGAGGTGTTTTCTGCCAGTGACAGGGCTCTATTTTCAATGAGATAAAAACGGTTAAAACGCATATTTTTTCCGCTTTTGTAAAAATACGAGGTAACTTGATATTCTTATGCCAATTACTTGCACAGGGGATGAAAATGCTTGTACTTGATTTTCAACCACATGAGTAACTTTGATGTCTCCGAGTAAACTTGTGTCTTTGTGTTTATTTGCTACTACCGGTAAATCGTTTATGAATTATTGTTTTAAAAGTTGTAAAGGGAGATTTCGCCAGAAGACTGTTTAAAATCAACTACCCACATCTAAATATGTGTAATTTTGGTCAGAATATATAGTAAAATATAATAGTGGTGTACAACCTATTCACCCTCGACATTGTTTACAATAGAGCTTCCCATGTGTTTCAACTGTACATCGGCATCTTTTGTTTTGGTTGTATACTTTTTTTCCCCTTAGCGTCAATCAAGGAACGCTTTTTGGGAATCAACAAACTCAAAAACTTGCGCATCATCTAGCATGTTGCTTCTATTGCAATATTGCAATAGTGCCGAACAAAATTGTATTGCGAATACTGGTTGGCTATAATAATCATTCAGACCAATGAGCGAATATATAGATTACAACTTGTAGAGCTTACCTAATTCTCAAAGAAACCTAACAACCGACATTGTCTGTACTTTTTGTGAATGAGGTAAATAACTTAAAATAGAAATTGTCGGTTTTAAATTAGGAACTGGCTATTAAAATTAGCCCGACCGCCGGGCTGTCTTTTGAAGTTTCGCCCCCGCCCGCCTAAGAAACAGACCGTCTCGGGAGGTCGACGGGCTCTTATTTCCAACCCTGGTTCTTTATTTGTTATAGTGCATGTTTCTTGTGTTTAATTGTTTACAATTTCTATTTACTAACCATATTTGAGTGTTAAGCTTCGAATTATAAGCAAGATACAGAGATTTTCTCACAATTCTATGTTTGTACACAGGTCTTAAAAACTAAAGATTAAAAAAATAAAAAATTGGTCAATATTTATTAAGAAAATTTTCAAAGTGTTCTTCCAGAAACCAACTTTAAAAACTTATATTGTATTGTAAACTTAACCTTTTTTCGTCATTATTACTCCTACTGTACATGTGATCCTTGACTGTGTTTGTGTTCATTGGTATGAACTGATTTTGAACCTCGAATACCAGTGAAATGGTCTTGAGTGAATAAAAGAATTGAAAATCTTAGGCCATTCTTTTTTCCATTTTAGATGCTGAATAGGAAATACCAAGTTAAAAATCTTAAGCTGAATGTAATAAACTCATGTGAACAAAATATGACTCAAACCTAGGCGAACTGTGAGCTCTGTATCTTGCTTATAATTCTACGATTGACGCTGAAATTTTGGTTGAACATTAGAAATTCTATATGAATTAGAGTATGTTAAATACTTGTACAAACAAAAGGAAAGAATGATATTCTGTATATATCTACTCTCTGGGGCCCACTCTTTATTCAATAAATAATGTGAAATCTACATCAATTTTGATAGTTTTTCAGACACGAGTAAATAAAAACGACATCTTTAAAACAGTTTCCATAGTTCTGACACATTTCTGTTGCGGTTATAAAGTAATTATTACTATTCCTAAGAAAATATCACAGCGGAAAATTATCCTGGTTTGTACGCAAAGTAAATTAATAACAGTCATTTAATTATAATGGAGAAGACAAATAAAAATTTTGAATGTTTTTAATTTGAGGAATTGAGCACATTGAGGTACGATTTTCTTCTTCACATCTATGCATGTAGGATTTTTTAAATAAAAAACAATAACTAATCTATTATATATTTTTTAAATACAATAACTAGCAAGTAGTTGATGAAAAAAATGTACCTATATGCTCTCAAATATTTTGATCGCTTTACATAGTGGAGGGGGGGGGGGGGGCAGAACGAAAATATAGGAAATTGGAAGTTCACAACTTAACAGTGTACCCCTACCAAATGTTTAGTTTTATATCTTGTGTAGGATTTTCTTATTCTCTTAAAAAATAGTATTTCATGAAGGTTCAATGTCATAGATTACATGTATGCAAAAATAAGTGTAAAATTCGAATACTTTACAATATTTATTTTTTGTTATTCTACCGATAGACCATATGGCACAATATCTTTTGAACGCCCATTGTTGCTCAGGTGAGCGATGTGGCCCCATGGGCCTCTTGTTTTAGAAAGAATAATCTTACCGTGACCAGGCTACGCTCAGGTCACAGTAAGAATTCGTCCCATACACTTGCAATGTAGCAGCCACGAAGCGGATCAGCTTTGCGTCGATTGTAATGTCTGTTAAAAATAATCTGCAGGGAAAAAACACATTTTTATACATTACAAACCTTTTTGAACATGCATTTGTAGTTTGGTCCACAAAATATCATTTTGATGAGTCGTACCAATGCATTTTGTTAAATTGCACGTTTGAATTATTGCATTTGGAATGTCTCAGATTTTATCATTAACATGGCGATCATAAACAGTGAATTTTCAAACGTGATGATAAAAGTGCCGCAGGGATTTCGTTGCAAAAACAGTTAATGTGGAAATATGGGATTATAAAAGAGCAACATTGTAGGTTTTTGAGACCAATCATATGAAAATTTAGGCGAGATACAGCGTGATATAATTTTTTTATTTGCTACGAAGCGAGTATATGGGACGAATTCTATCGTTAAACCGGGTCCGTAGGACATCTAAACTTTTTAATGCATGCACTTTCAATAAATTTACAATAACTTCCAGTGCCCGTGTGTCGAACCTCGAAACCTGCATCATTCATTCCTTGGATTGGTGTTGCTCATAGGCTATGTACTGGCTATGTGCAGTGTATGTTTTGCGGCATTTTGCGTTTTTTTTTTTACACATGTCAGCCTTGAATTGGCATTTTTTTAAAGGAACATACGTGTACCAAATTTCTCCAGTTGTTGGAGAGTTAAGCGCTTCGTTTGAACATCTAATAAATAAAAATGTTGCCTTAGGGTCCAATTAACTTCGAGAGGTAGAGTTTCAAAGAGGCGACTGGACATTTTGCCCCAGCAGAAGGTACCTCATGAATACATTCTTTTCTCCTTTTCATTTGCAATAATTCCTCCTTGCCAATTTTTCTGGGTGTGTTTCATGGGACAAAACAACATACTCCTGTTTATTTTCATCAACATGAAGTTCTAATGAATCAGTTTTTAGTTGTTTGTGGAATTCTAAACCCCTGCTGATAAATTGAATTTCAAAGAGTTATCAGATTCAGAAACGTAAAGAGATTGGTTTCGGTTCTCTGAAAATGTAGGCAGAAATTTTGTCTCGATTCTGTATAGGAATAATTTCTTTGCGTTTGGTTGGTCATGAGAGGCCATCTAGTAGGTTTTTCTTTGGTTTTCCATCTAAAACTTTGTAACTAACTTTCTCTAAACTCCTGGTCAGTGGTCACGTACAGTATTAAGTTGTCGTCCAATATCATGAATTTGATGGTTTGTCACTGACCTAATGCTTTTGGAATGTATTGTTATGATATTTGGACGCTTGTTGTTAAATTGGTCATAGATTGAGATCTCTTTTCAAGAGCCTCAACACTCCATTCTGTTATCAAATTTGAAAATTTTGTTTGAACATATCATTTCATTTATCATGTTTATTTATGTAAATCCAGATAGCTTAATGTTAAAGCAACCATGCATTTTGTGTGGGGAATTTGGGTTCAAGTCCCAATCTGGATATAAGTGATGATGACTTGATATTTTCTATTTGAGCACTTCATTAAATATTTGAATTTAAATTGACACAGTTTTAAAACTTTTTAAGGTTTGAAGTTGTACTTTCATGGTCAGTAAGAGACAAATAGGTATTTCTGATCTGATAATTTACTGATGACGTTCGTAGTATATTGGAGAATAATCTCGTTGATCTCGGCAATAACTGTTACAGTAGTAGAATTGGCCGTAGCAGCTTGTAAACTTGACTTGCAGTTTATTGCAACACTGCATGATTTGTGATATAAAGCACATAACCATTGTTTTTGATATTGAAAAAGAATATATGATTTCCTGCTAGCTTTTTCTTGTGTTATTAGTAGTTGGGGCTATATGAACAGTGTATATCGGCCTGGGTAGCTCAGTGGTAGAACTCCTGACTAGAGTTACAGGGATCCCGGGTTCAATTCACGGTCCAGCCATATGTTTTCATTGTGATATATGCTCATTCCTCCTTTCCTATTACACTACTTTTATATGATAAATTTTGGCAGCTTCACTTATTTTTACTTAACAAAGGAAATTGTTCAAGTCTCTACACTCAAAGATTGTTTTCCTCCAAAAAAAGTTGCTTAATCAAATAGATGGTAAATGCAACTGTTGCCCTCGACCCAAGTCAACAACTGTATAATATGATCTCTAATTTAAATTGCAGGCCCTTCTGTCACCTAGTTTCCTCAAGTCAATTCTGGGCTTGAAGTCTGAGAATTGACCTCAAATTTATGCACTTTTTTTTAAAGGATTTGAGTTGAGGAATGAGTTGATTTTAAATTGTTTGGTGATGGTGGAGCCGGGAAGTCATGATAAAAATAGTTCCGGCTCATTGTTGTCAAGGGGGAGTTGCCCCATAGGCAACATTCTTTATACAATATATTAAAGGCTGTCATGTGACTGGCTAATCCAATGAAAAGCTTCAATTTGTATAAAATTAAATAATTATATAAAAGTATGAAGTCAAACTTACTAGCAGCTTTATCATTAATCTTTGTTGAGTTTTCTGAACACTGTAAGTTAAGAAAGTCTTATACTTACACACTCATATAGAAGGAGACAAAAGGACAGGAATGTTCCTAGTAAAGCAGACAACAATCGTATGTGTCCATAAAGCGCCATGGTATGCCTTTTACCACGTACGCAATTTCTCAAAAAATGCAATGTTAGAGTGCTTTCTCCTCTGAAACCAGTAAGGCCATCTGAATATCAGCAAACAGCACTGAATTACTGAATTATTATTTCTCCGTACAGTTTAGTATCGACTGTTTTTAATGATCCACGAAACACCTAAAATACAGAACATTCACTTCTACCGTGAGAAACCACTTCCGGTGTGGAACCTCTTCACACCGGCCCTTGAATTGCGCATTTAACATGTTTAAAGCAAAAGCAAAACAAAGTAACTTTGTTACATACAATATATTTAAAACTTTTATTCAATCTATGCATTAGCATAAAATTAATCCATATTTTTGTACTTGATGCAGTAACTGTAGTTAGAAAAGAGTTGGAAAGGAACTACTTTTGTTCTTAAAATATTTTGGATAGAGTAGGACATGTGACCCAATTCAGTGTAATGTCACTCAGTGTGAGCATGTTCATGATTTGCCTTCAGCACATTCAAATTTTCTTCTTTAAGGACGTTGATTACTCAGGGTTTGAGTTCTCAAATCCGGATTGTTAAAAAGTTCAATGTCATGAGGAAAATTTGTTCTAAACACAAAAAGTATTTATGAAATGAATTATTATTGACATATAACTCGATAATTTTACTGTATTATGGAATAAGGCTCAAACAAAGTTTGACTTTTAGTGTAGTAGGAAAGGAGGAATTAGTATATAAATACCATGAAAATATATGGCTGGACCGTGAATTGAACCCGGGACCCCTGCAACTCTAGTCAGGAGCTTTACCATTGAGCTACCCAGGCCGATATCCACGGTCCATATAGCCCCAACTACTACATTCCTCCCTCCTTATATAGTCTTCGACCCGAAGACCCAACACAAGTTCACCTTGTCAGGACTTATTAATTACATATATATGCCTGAACAAGGAAGGCCACGGCACCATCTGTAGTAGGAAAGGAGGAATGAGTATATAAGTAGAATGAAAACATATGGCTGGACCGGGAATCGAACCCGGGACCCCTGCAACTCTAGTCAGGAGCTCTACCACTGAGCTACCCAGGCCGATATCCACGGTCCATATAGCCCCAAGTACTACATTCCTCCCATCTTAAATAGTCTTCGACCCAAAGACCTAACACAAGTTAACCTTGTCAGAACTAATTAATTTCATAAATATGCCTGAACAAGGAAGGCCACGGCACCATCTGTAGTAGGAAAGGAGGAATGAGTAAATAAATACAATGAAAACATATGCTAGACCGGGAATTGAACCTGGGACCCCTGCAACTCTAGTCAGGAGCTCTACCAATGAGCTATCCAGGCCTATATCCACGGTCCATATAGCCCCAACTACAACATTAGCAAAACAGAGTAAATTTGGACTAAAGCCTTTCAATCTACTGTCTTTTGTTAAAGAGTATCGGCGTTAATCAATGTTTGGTTTACTCTTTGTTTTTATTTTGCTCCTCAATATGTTCAAGCTGTTGTGGTAGGTCTGACACCCCCCCCCCCCCATTTGGTCGTGTGCCTGGCAATTGTCAATAGTACATAAGAAAATAAAAGGTCATTTACAATCTTTCTCACAATGTTTGCCTTATAGGAATTTGCTCCTCTCTTTTCTGAGCAGAGCGATAAATAAATATCGCTTCATCTGTATATACTGGGTTTTTTTTTACCATAATACTAGGCCTTTGAAAACTGATAGAGGAAATTCGGACTACAATATCTATAAAAATTGTGAATGACAACTTAATGTTTTGTATCTATTTAATGTCATTGCCATTCATAAACTGTATTTCATTTGATAAAGAGTTTGGCAATTTGTATTATTTTCACAATTAAGAAAATCTCAATCATAGGGTAAAATTTTTAGGGATTTTTCTTAAATTACGAAAAATATTCAATGGCCATTAACTCAAAATGTAGGTCATTCACCTACATTGAGTAGGTCACTGAAAGTGAAGAATAACACTACCATGTAAGGTCTATAGCACAGTATAGATCATGATGGTTTTTCATTATCATCAGTGGAATTTTTTTTCATTCTGAGTAAACATCATCCAATAATGTAATAGTTTTTTATATTAACAGCCCCTTATCTTTCCACCTATTGCTTCGCCAAAGTTCAAATGTTGAGATACAAGCGAGATACAGCTAAGACAGAGAACAGCTGCATGAAACTACAGGGGTCGACACTAACTTTTTTATGCATTAGTCCTGTCGGACTAGTGTCTGTTAACTTTAACTAGTCCGCAGGCAATTTTATTTGCCCGTCAAAAATAAATGAAATGCATTACCGTATTTTGTCTAATATAAAACACTTTTTTTTTTATTAGAATTTGTAAGAAAGGGTGGGGTATCATACATCATAAGGAATTTTTTGATGTTTTTTTCTTACAGGTTAATCACTGGCTTAGTTGTATTGTACTATTCAGTACATAGCAAGAAGCTGCGTATTCACTATCTCCGTGTACATGGTAGAAGCCGCCATTACAGATGTTAAAAATAGATCTGTGCAATAGAGCAGGGCGTTCAGCTACCATGTTCTTTTTGTTATTTATGTTCTTTAGAAATCAGGTATAAATAATAAGCAATTTAAGACAAATGATTTAAACACAATTCATTTAAATTAAACAATAAGAAATTTCCTTTCACCTTTCAGTTTATTTTTTTTAAACACCTAAGCGTCTCTATCGAAGCCAGGGTTGTTTTTCTCAGACATCCCCTTAGGGCAAAAAAATTATCAAATCACCCATAACATCCTGCATACCTCGATCTGTTGTTTTCACTCAGTAACTCTATAATCACCAAAATGTATCATATATCAATTTACTCTAAAAATAAAGTCAGCGTTTCCCAAAAAGTTGTCGACAATTGCAGTGACTTTGCACCATCGATAATTTACACAATTTTTTAAGCAGATTTTTTTTATTAGTCCAACCGGACTGATTAGACAGAAATTTTGTTAGTCCGACTCAAAATCAATTAGTCTGTGACTAACGGACTAAGGTTAATGTCGAACCCTGAACTACCAGCTTATAAACGCTTCTGTGCAGTCACTCATATTAAACTGATTAGGACCTAAACACTACAGTAACTGATTCATTCACCACTTGTACTATGCGCGCACGTCAATAAGTCAATCTGAGGTCAGGGGTAAAACAAACGTGGCGCTGCAGTGTAAACAACGCAAGATGGAAGGTGTGTTATGCCCAGTTAAGCGTTATGAGATATAAGACATATATTACCATAAAATCTAGGTACATTGATTTTCACACCATTAACTTAATTTAAGAAGAACAGATTCTTAATCAAGGTTTAGGGGGGGGGGGGGGGGGTTAAAAAAGATACTTCTATGATATGAGATTCCAATTCAGGTTGAATATTCTGCAATGAGGTAAAAGTTATTTACAAGTATTTTAATTTTTTTTTTGCTTTTTTACTGGTTTTTTACTGGAGCATGTCATTTGTACTGTGAAGATTTATGATAATTGACCTTGTTTTCTGTTACTGTATGTATAAAAAATTAAAACACATAATTATGAAACACCTCCACCTCCATCCCTCACACAAATTTAGAAATACACATTGTTTTAAGTCTGGTGATTACTTTATTTAAATATGGTTGACCCATCAGACCTCAATGTTAATATGTAAACATGCATGATGTTTTAGTATGTATATTTAAATACATTCTACAATTGTTATGCTTTTCAAGTACATGTTTTTTAAATTTGGAAAGCTTCAGCATTTAAAACACTATAGCATGGATTGTTATGCTTCGTATTAATGAAAGTTGAGCACCATGCAAGTGCAATGTTATTCACGCTCACATTGAACAGTTCAACAGTAGTAGCTGCTGCACTGTATGTGTTTATTCCTAAAATTGTCTTCCTAAAATAAAACCAAATTATAATTCAGATTGTGAATATTTTTTTCCAGATTACTGCAATCAATTTCAACTTGCTATGATAGACTTCACGAATGATGTCATCGGCGACTTCATGTGCAAAGTACAATTGAAAACATACAATGATAGAAGAACAAAATATTAAAGATATCAATAGAATTTTGGGGGAGAATGGTGTCAATGTTAAATCTCTCTGTTAAATCAAAAAGATTAAAACTCTGTAGTATTTTAAAAATTCCCATATAAGGAAATGATGCAAGTTCTGATATTGTTTGAATAATAAATAATGCCAAGTCTGGATTGACTAAAGATATTAGACAAAATACCCTCTGTCACAATAAACAAAGTTAAAAAATTATTTAATACTGATTGAACAGGGTGACATTGAACAAACAGAGGGTGCATGTCTTCATAAAAAGTTTACAGACACCTTATTGTTGAGATATAAAGCGTCCAGAAGCTATGACTTGTACGCCTCTGGAAATATTCATTCTTTTGAGTACAATTCTTTGAAAGAACGAAGCAGTGTGTGTTTGTAAAGGTGCAAGTCTAATACCTCATGGACAACTGGAAAGATTTATGAACAAGTGTCGTGCTAGATAAAATAAGTGGAGATCCATGTTGGAGGGTAAGTTGCATGGTTTTGAGAAATGAAATGTGTTTAAATCATTGAAACACTTTATAAATATTCTTGTTAAATAATGAATATTTATCTTTCCTGTTGGATAACTAAATGAATGCATTAATTGTCAGTGCTGCAGCAGCATGCAGTCACACAGCTGGAATGCAGTGAGTGAGTGTCTGGAGTATCTGAGTTCATATGCCATGGGTTTCAAGAATTACCAGATGGTCCAGCAACACAGAATAATTGGCTTACTGGATTAATCCACGGGTAAATAAATAATATGGATCGCCTGGATCTTAATCATGTTTTCAGCTTACTTGAGCTGAAAGATGAAGTGAGCTTTTCTAATCAAAATTTGTCCGTTGTCTGTCGCCGTTGGCATTGGCGTTGTTGTTGTAGTAAACTTATAACATTTTCATCCTCTTCTTCAAAACCACTAGGCAGATTTCAACCAAACTTGGCACAAAGCATAACTAGGGGAATGGAATTCAAGTGCGTTAAAATGAAGGGCCACACCCTCTTTAAAGGGGAGATGATTTAGAATTATTGATTAAATTTGTTGGTATTTTTCAAAAATCTTTTTCTCAGAAACTATCAGGCCAGAAAAGCTGTAACTTGTATGGAAGCATCCTCAGGTAGTGTAGATTCAAGTTTAGTCATATCATAGTCCCTGGGGGTAGGGTGGGGTCACAATTGGGGAATGGATTTGTACAAAAGAATGTTTAAAGAAAATCTTTAAAAATTTTCTTCTCAAAAACTGTTTGGCCAGAAAAGGTTAAATTTGTGTGGAGGCATTCTCAGATAGTGTAGGTTCACGTTTGCTAAATCATAGTGCCTGGGGGTAGATTTAGGCCACAATGGAGAGATCAAGTTTTACAATGGAATCTATAGAGAAATCTTTAAAAATCTTATTCTCAAAAGCTTTTGGGCCAGAAAAGCTCAAATTGGTGTGAAAGCATCCTCAGGTAGTGTAGATTCAAGTTTGTTCAAATTATAGTCCCTGGGCATAGAGCGGGGCCACAATGGGGGAATGGATTTTTACATAGGAATATGCAGAAAAAATCTTTAAAAATCTTCTTCTGAAAAACTATTAGGCCAGGAAAGCTCATACTGGCATGGAAGCATCCTCGGATAGTGTAGATTCAAATTTGTTCAAATCATGGTCACTGGGAGTAGGGTAGGGCCACAATGGGGTTATTTTTTTACAAAATTTATTAGGCCAGGCAAGCCCAAATTTGAGTGGAAGCATCCAAAGATAGTATAAAATCAAGTTTAAATCATTGTTCCCGGGGGTAGGGTGAGGCCACAGTGGGTGATGAATTTTTACATAGGAATATATAGAGAAAGTCTTTAAAAATCTTCTTTTTAAAAACTGTTTGGCCAGAAAAGCTTAAACTTGTGTGAAGGCATCCTCAAGTAGTGTTAATTCAAGTTTGCTTAATCAAAGTCCCTGGGGGAAGGGCGGGGCCGCAATGGCGGGATGCATTTTTTACATAGGGATTTATAGAGAAAATCTTTAGAAATATTTTGGGAAAGTTTTCAGTCCAAAAAGCAGTTACTTGTGTGAAGGCACAGGTTGTGCAGATTAAAGTTTGATGAAACCATGATTACCTAGAGAAAAGTGGGACCACAAAATGGTGGGGGGGGTATAATGGAATAGAGAAAAAATATTCTTAATGGTGCAACAACAAAAGGGGCTTGGTATTTAATAGAAAACAAATATGTGGATAAAAATTGCAGATTATAAGTTTTTTAGCAAGATTCACTGTTCTTAGTTGTCAATATATTTTGATTTCGATACTGTAATGCTAATTTGATCAGAGTTAAGGCCATTGTTGCTCAGGTGAGCAATGTGGCCACCGGGCCTCTTGTTTTTTGTTCCAGACCTTTGTTTAGATTCATTATTTTTCATTTTTTAGCCCACCTGAGCTGAAAGTTCACATTGATTCTGCTTTTCTGATCACATTTTGTGTGTTGTTCATCTGTCCATCAATCTGTCTGTCCACCTGTCTGTTAACTTTTCACATTTATAACATCTTCTCGAGAATCCTGAGGCAATATCGGCCAAAATTAGCACAAAGCATATAGGCAAAAGGGGATTTAAAGTTGTGAAAATAAAGGACCACGCCCTTTTTAACTCACCTGAGCTGAAAGCTCAAGTGAGCTATTCTGATCACATTTTGTCTGTCGTCCGTCTGTCTGTCCGTCCGTCTGTCCGTAAACTTTTTACATTTTCAACATCTTCTCAAGAACTACTAGGCCAATTTCAACCAAACTTAGCACAAATCATCCTTAGGCAAAGGGGATTCAAAGTTGTGAAAATTAAGGGCCACACCCGTTTCCAAGGGGAGATAATTAGAAATTAATGAAAAATTTTGAGAAATTTTCAAAAATCTTCTTCTCAAGAACCAGAAAGCCAGGAAAGCTGAAACTTGTGTTGAAGCATTCTCAGGTAGTGTAGATTCAAAGTTGTGAAATTCATGACCCCCGGGGGTAGGGTGAGGCCACATAGGAATATATTTAGAGTAAATCTTTAAAAATCTTCTTCTCAGAAACTAATCAGCAAGATGATTCTTTATAATTGTTAAGACTTTGGCTTCAGGACAATTCGTCGGCCTCACAAGAAGGTTCAGAGTTTGATGTAGTTTGATGAAGGCATCCTCAGGTAGTGTAGATTCAAAGTTGTGAAAATCATGATCCCTGGGGGTAGGGTGAGGCCACATTGGGGGGGGGGGTTGTCAAAATTTTACATAGGAATATATAAAGTAAATCTTTAAAAATCTTCTTCTCAGAAACTAAACAGCCAGGAAAGCTGAAACTTGTATGGAAGCATCATCAGGTAGTGTAGATTCAAAGTTATGAAAATTATAACCCCCGGGGGGGGGGGGGGGTAGGGGGGGGCCACAATGGGGGGTCGAAGTTTTACATAGGAATATATAGAGTAAATCTTTAAAAATTTTCTTCTCAGAAACTAAACAGCCAGGAAAGCTGAAACTTGTGTGAAAGCATCCTCAGGTAGTGTAGATTCAAAGTTGTGAACATCATGACCCCCGGGGGTAGGATGGGGCCACAATGAGGGGTCAAACTTATACATAGGAATATATAGAGTAAATCTTTAAAAATCTTCTTCTCAGAAACTAATCAGCCACGAAAGCTGAAACTTGTGTGGGAGCATCCTCAGGTAGTGTAGATTCAAAGTTGTGAAAATCATGACCCCTGGGGGTAGGGTGAGGCCACATAGGAATATATTTAGAGTAAATCTTTAAAAATCTTCTTCTCAGAAACTAATCAGCAAGATGATTCTTTATAATTGTTAAGACTTTGGCTTCAGGACAATTTGTCGGCCTCACAAGAAGGTTCAGAGTTTGATGTAGCTAAATATCCCATATATAAACAATTGTAATGGATTTTTTTGAGAACTGCAATACTCAACATGTGATATGATTATAAAATTGAAGCAGGCAGCTATTTTTTCATTAGAATCTTTTTGTATTACTGTTTTGAGTTATTGCCGTTGATTGATTGATTCTTGATTATTTTAATTAATGCATCCACTGTTAACCAATTATTGTGATGATTATTTTTATACAATAATAAATATTCAATGTATATAAGTTGCTCTGCATAAGTAGTTTTGGGTTAGGCCAGATTAGTTTGTTTATTTTTGATTTCCAATTTTTAGATACTATGAATTATTTTAGGCCGGCACATATATAGGGACAGTGTCTATTGCATTGCGACGAGCGACTGTTTGAGGTTAAACTTGAACAGGTACGGAGAGATTGATCGTGTTTTTCTAACCTACGATACAGAGTGTGCGGTCATTCCTGCCTTGTATTGCATTAATACAAGTGTGCGGTCATACCTGCCTGTATTGGTGGTGGTTGCAGCAGAGCACTAGTGTATGGTCATCCCTGCTGGTGTTCTGGCCTTTCTAGCGCAAGTGTGCGGCACTCCCTGCGTTAGGTTGAGTTGTTGGCGCAAGTGTGCGGTCATCCCTGCTTGCGTTATCTCTGCTTGCGTTAACGTTGGTACCTGTTGAGTTGCGTAGGTGTGCGGTCATCCCTTCCTGCGTAACGTTGAGTCCCTATATATGTGGAGGAGCGGTGATTAAAGTCTGCTCTCGTAAATATTGGCAGCAATCAGGGCTATCCAAGTTCCAAGGGGGAAAAATGGATTTTATTTATACAGGATCTACATGTATTATTGTACATTGTCCAGATTGTTTGTATTATGACCCCTTTAAGCTGACTTTATCATACCTATTGTTCCTCAGGTGAGCGATGTGGCCCATGGGCCTCTTGTTTTAAACAAATTTCTTCTCCAGAACTATTTGGCCAGGAAAGCGAAAACTTATGTAGAAGCACCCTCATGTAGGGTAAGTTCAAAGTTGTGGAAATTATGATCCCCAGGAGTAAGGTTGGTCCACAATGGAGGGTCAGATTTTTACATAAGAATATATAGATTGAATTTTAAAAACAATTTACACAGGAATACATTTTAAAAATTAACAAAAACTGAAATGTTATAATTTTATGGTTTTAATTATATGCAAGCATTTTGACATATTGCTGATTCTTTAAAATTGTTTAGACTTTGGCCCCTAGAAGATTCTTGGGCCTCACAAGGGGTTCGGAGTTTGATGTAGGTTTATATCCTATATAAAAACAATTGTTTAGGATCTTATGCTCAACATGTGATATGAGTATAAAATCATCCTGTTAGAAAAGGGAGTTGCAATTGATTATAAATATAATTATATCAAGGGGAAAATGGATTTTTATTTATACAAGATCTATGTGTATTATACTACAGCGTTATCCAGATATTTTGTATTTTGATGCTATTTAGCTGATTTTACCATGTCTATTGTTGCTCAGGTGAGCAAAGTGGCCCATGGGCCTTTTGTTAATGCTATCCAACAGTTAGTTTT
Source organism: Magallana gigas (assembly GCF_963853765.1). Taxonomy (NCBI): domain Eukaryota; kingdom Metazoa; phylum Mollusca; class Bivalvia; order Ostreida; family Ostreidae; genus Magallana; species Magallana gigas. The sequence continues at coordinate 49,920,467 of NC_088860.1, read as the reverse complement.
TTCAGCTCTGCTCATGTTCATTGTACACGTTAAACTCTTCAATTCAATAACACTCCTTTTTTTAAACTCGCTGGATAAGTGTACAAATATAGATAATTAAGAAAATTACAATACGTCACATTGTTTAATTTTGGTTTTACATTCACACAGTAAATTGAAACTTTGATATTGTTCATTGCAAATTTTCTGGGTGGGTGTAAATACAAAATTTACAGTATGTCATCTTGTGAGTTGTGTTTTTGTTGTACCCACTGAGTTTGTTAAAACTGTGATTGTCTGAATTTTATATTAACACCCATCCAGCCAATAGCAGTTTACAAAATGATGATACGCAACATGTACTCTTTCATGGACAATGCTGTAGTAACTATATATCTCGAAAGCCGATATATTTTAGTGTTTGATTTGTTCCTTTAGGATAACTTCTGATGTAACTAAATCATCAAATCGCTAATTTTTCTAGGCATAAACAATTCTGCTTCATGGAATCTGTAGCAAGTTGGCAACCTATTTTTTGTACAAGATGACCATAAAATAATTTTGCTTTAAGGTAACTCCGTACCTATAAAATCATGGGTTCAAAGTTAAAAATTTAACTTTTTTTTAACTTATTGGACTTAAATGTCATTAAAAAATAAATAAAATATATATGTATCCATACTATTTAAGATGTAAGGTAATGAAAACCAAAGGCTGAAATTATCATCTAAAATCACACTTTTTGTGTTTAAAAATTAAATTTAAGTGGATGGATACTTGTTTGTCTATTTAAATTTTATTGCTTACTATGCCAAAAAACTAAAATTAATTAAAAAAAAAAAATGTTTACATTAATAAAATAATAGCATTTAGATATTATCACTTAGAGAAAAGTAGAAAAGAGTTATTTCCCTTTGTCATTATTGAATTATGTCGAATATAAGGATGAAAAACGCTTATAAAATATATCCAAGTAAACAATGATTTGAGTTTTTGATGTACACCTATGATAACATAGAAATTACAAATCTACTTGCAAGAATTTTAATGAATTCATGGTTTATGTAAAATGTATGACGTCACAGGAGGGTGGATTTACTTTAATAGCTATAGTTTCTAAATTGCTTTGATCACAAAAATTTAAAATAAATTTACTAACAGTAATTGTTTTCGTCAATAAATTGGTGAATTGCATTTTTTGAATAGAAATATGTAGTAGAAGATCATACAACAGCGTTGGAGTAGATAGTTGACCTTCCTATCACAGGCACCTACATCATTAATTTAATTTAAACGTTTTTTTATTGAAATTCAAATGGATTGGATAATAGACATAGCCTATGTAGACCCTTTCAAACATACAAAGTCAAGAACTGGTGTTATAAAATGATATATGATCATAAAAATATATATTAGTACTAGTTTACAGAATATTATTGATATTTTGTGTATATAAGACAAAGGATACTTGAATATTAAATAATTATTTGAACAATTACCATATATGATTGTAAGACATATTGTGGGTAGACATGTTCATTTACACCTACATTAACAAACCTATCACCTTTATTTATACTTGCAGAGATACAAACATAAAAATGAGATTTTCATGATCCAGCACATTTGAAAGAACAGTAAATAAAAGGGAACTATATAATAAGTAAGTAAACATGTATAATACTTAAATACATGTATCTTAAGTACAGTACCGATCAGACCCAACCTAACAGAAAGTAAACCCCAACTAAATCCTGGGTTTACTTTCTGGTTTTACTCCGGGTTTACTAGAGTGGACCCAGAGTAAACCCTGTCAGAAGTTCAGTATACCCCTGAAAACAGACGCTTACTGTGTATTCGGAATACACAAGGGGCAGGAATAACAGGCAGTACAATGCTAAGAAAAAAGACGGGTCTGCTTCACATTTCAGTGCGTACAGTTGACCTCAAAAGCATTTTCCAAGTAAATTCAAAGTAAACCCAAAGTAAACCCCAAGTGGACCCACATTTTCAAAAAGCAAACCCAGAGAAAACCCAAAGTAAACCCCAAAAGTAAACCCGGGGTTTAGTTGGGGTTTACTCTGGTGTTAGGATGGGACTGGTCGGTACTGTATTGTAACTTAAAAGAATCAAAAACGCTTGGGAGCTCTAATATACATTGTAACTATAAACATATATTTACATCTACCAAGTATTATTTCCTTTATTTCTTACGGAAACTTGTAGTTAATTCATAGCTCTATAGAAACAGCCAGATTGAAATCTACACGCCCAGTTTATTGATTGGTCAAAATCTACAGCGGCTGACACTGACAAGAAAGTGACAGGACCAAACTTGACACGCCCAGTTTATCGATTGGTCGAGACCTACAACTACCTAGGAAAAATCACGGATTGAACGAAATAATCATGACGACGTCAGACTCAAAGTCTCACAGGAGACGATTTGGCTGTTTCTTTTAGTTAACGTACTTACGTATATTAACAGTGATTTAGTGAATTTTACTTACTTTTCATAATCAATTTATCAATTGGCTAAAAGAAAGATGTTAATATAAACAATAAAATGCTTTCTTTGATGATTCATCCGGGTAATGAAGGTAGCGATCATTGCAGAAAAAAATTACATAATCCGCTCCGCTACCTTCATATCCCGAATGAATCCCCAAAGAAAGCATTTTATTGTTTAAGTGAAACAATTTTACAATTTTATTTATATGAAAAATCAGAACTACCATAGAATATATACTTAATATGAAAAGGTACTCTAAAGTCAATCAGTTGTTTAGAAAGTTCGTCTCTTTGTTGAGTGTATCTTGGACATCCAAGAAAAAAAAATCACATTTCATTCAGATTCAGACCCTCAGTATAAACATCGATTCCCATCAATTAAAAAATCCTTAAATAAGTAAGCATTTAGATTATTGACTTTATTCCGTACTTGAAGTAAAATAATATTTTCTTTTCTATTGCCTAAACTGAAGTGATTGTAAGTTTTTGGTATATTTTGATTTTAAGTTTTCACTTAAAAATAGATTAAGTTGGTTTCGTTTCTGCATGAAGATTATTCCATACTTTACATGTAGACGGAACAAAGCTATTGTAATAAGAAGTCCGACATAGTGGTAGATAGTAAAAAAGGTAATTCGACTTAAGATCATATGCATGAACAGTTGGATAATATGAATTAAATCTCTCATGTATTGTGATGCTAAACCATTTATAATCTTGCAGAATAGAATTAGTTTATGTTAATCCCTTCGAGATTGTAAGGTTTCCAAACCAAGTTCACTATATCAAATAATTTTAAAAGAATTAACTCTCATTCCTGTTAATGTCCTGGTTGCTTCAATTTGTACAGTCATGTTTAAGCACTTCGGAGTTTTCCTTGATACAGTTGCCCCGCACACCATCACAATATGCATATTCCAGTCTAGGTCTGACAAAAGCCGAACTTTAACAAGTGTTTCTCTATCAATAGTATGCATGAGAAATCTTTATCTGTTCAACTTTTTGCATGCCTTTTCACATGTACCATTAATATGCTTAGATCAACCATCCTCTGACTGTACATGTAGATGTAAGCCTACTTTTTTAAATCGCGTGTTCACATTTTTACAGTAGAGGGCATTTGTTTTTAATTATCAGAAATTATATAACGTCAGTTGCCTGTGTTTCTAATTTACAGGTAAATAATGGAATTGAAAACTTAAAATAATAGAGATGAATTGTATTTTTTTAAAAGAACTATGACTTTGCACATTGTTAAACTATTGTTAAGTCGTATAAAATAAATAAAAACTGTTGACGACTTGTTGGATAAAAATATGACAACCATTCATTTTTTATTTTGACAGGGAAATATTCTGACTTCGTCAAATTCAGCACAGGTACCTGACGTTATATATTCTAATCTTAATATAAATATATATACCCGTTACTTAATGTAAGAATATAGAGGTTATATTTTTTAATTATTAGAAAAATATACAATGTCAGGTGCCTGTCGAATAAAGCTCTCGTTTGAATTGCCTGAAAAGTAACGATAACAGTCAATATTCGTTAGATATATTTATCAGAGATTATGACAAGTTTAAACTTTAAATTCTGTCACATGAGGGAATAAAAATCAATTCTGTCAAAAATTATTATAGCCTGATTCGCCCGTTCCATTTCGAAACAAACGGTCATCTTCTTAGCTGTATTTACATAGTATAGTATTAATAAATGAATATTATATTTTCAGTATCAAATTTAAATGATTAATCAAACATGAACCTAAAAACAATCAGCCACGTCCGCATATGTATCTGACAGTATGAAAATTTTAAAACTGAAACTTTCAAACATGTGCATGATTTTACATTTAAACCGTGTAGAGTAAGTTCCAGTTCAGATCAAAACTTTGAAGTTGGGGTCAATTCTCAACGGGATCAATTTTCAACGTGTCGTGGTCAAAAGAGTTTAGAAAAATCTTTCTCATACCGTTGAAAAATGACCCCGGGTATAAATTTCACGATTTTGGTCTCAATTTTCAACGTTAAAAAATGCCCCCCCCCCCCCCCCGGGTCAATATTCAACCCGGGTTAATATTCTTCGTTACACCGGTTCATGTTTTTTAATTTTTTTTATTATATACATTAAATATATGTATTAAAAATGCATGCATTTACAAGCAGTAATCATCTGTTGGAGATTTACAATATACATGTACTCCTGGATAAAAATTGTGAGTTTTTTAAGTTGGTTATTCGGACTTTTCAGAATCATTATTCAAACCAAAACAATTTCATGACTTAGCAATTTACAAGAAAAAAAATCAACAAGGCACCGAGAAAGAAGAAAATAAGAGAATCTGAGCATGATCCTCGACATTCCAATGACCAGAATTTCTTGCATTTTTAAGATTACCTACAATTTTTTCTTCTTTAAGAGAGTGTAAACCAAATGCCCCGATTAACAGGCTATACCAACCCTCTAAATTCAGACCCCCAGAAAACAGGAGTTTTTTTTTAAATTTTAAGAACACTCTGGTCAGTCTGTTCCAGATATGTATACTATGAAAGAATTCAGTGATCCCATGGTTCCAACAAGAGAGGAAATAACCACTGAAATGGACAATTTACCAGAAGAACCATCTCTACCTGGTACAGTCATTCAATTTAGTTGAATACAGATAGCTTGACAACTTTGATTGAGCTTGTAAAGCGAACAGAAGAGAAAATCTGTGCCATTGAAGAAAGCATTAAAGGTCAGGCAAAAAAGGTTTTGTGGCATGACTACAGAAAAGGTATTATTACAACATCAAATGTTAAAACTGTCATGGTAAGTCTAAAAGCTGGAAAAATCCCAAATATAAGCAGCCTTCTCAAGACATTTTATGAAAAAAAAATCATTGAAAGGAAACAACACTACTGAGTGTAGCAAAAAAATTGAACCAGTAACACTTCAATTTGAACACAAAAGTGAGAGAATCATGATTATATTTTCATTGAGTTGGATATGTTTGAGCCTCACCAGATGGTGTTCTTTGTTGTGATTGTTGCGGAAAATCCTTTATAGAAATTAAATATCCCTATCACATTAGCTACAAGCAATTCCAATCATGACTTTGAGAGAACTCTCTTTTTGTAAAAATCGGGTGAAAAAATTACACTGAACAGTAACCGTAAGTATTACCCTCAAGTTCAGGTACAGATGGGTGTGATATATTGACAAAACCCATTTCGTTGTGTGGTCCCTTGCTGATTATGTTCATGAAATCATTGAATTCTATGGTCACACATAATCAAAACGAATGCTTGTCCTAATGAGTCAGAGGCAACTGCTGTCTCAGACTTGGATATCAAATGTGGGAACTGTTCAAGATCTTTATAGGAAGAAAATGGTGGAAACATTCTATGCGAGTGTAATTGTGGATGTTGTAAATGGTATCATTAGTCATGTGTGTACTATGATCCAACTGAGTATGAAGATCTAGATTGTCAATTGTATTGTCCTGATTGTGAAAAGGGTGACATACTATTTTTAAAGTCAGACGTTAACAGTTCCCTTGAAAATCAATTCTGAGGTTTTCTTGGTTCTTGAAATTTTGAATTATGAAAATCTCTCCAAACCTTATTATACCCCCTTAAACAAAGTTTGGGGAGTAAGGTATATAGAAATCACCTTGTCCGTATGTCCATCCGTTTGTCTGTTCATCTGCCTGTGCAAAATTTGTGTCCGGTTCATATCTTTCTTTTGAAGAAACATTGAAAGTTCTGACTTCACACAAAGAATGCTTATGACCTGGGGGTGTATCATGACCTTGACCCAAGGTCATTTGGGCAATGTCGCTGGCAGAAGAAGTGCAACATTTGTGTCCGGTCTATATCTTTTTTTATAGAGAAACATTGGACATTTTGACTTCACAAAAAGACTGCTTATGACAGGAGACCTTGACTCAATTTCATTCGGGTCACTGACAGGAAAAGTATAAAAATTTGTCCGGTTTATATCTTTTTATGTAGAAACATTAGAAGTTCTTAATTCACACAAAGATTTCTTATGACCTGAAAATGTGTCATCACCTTGACCTATTGTCATTTGGGTAAGTTCAATGTCATTGGTTAGAAAATTCTCAATTCCTGTCTGTGTCATTTCTTGTATTAATGGAAATGATTAGAAGGTAAAATTTGACACAAAGCTTGCTTATGTCAGGCCACATAAAATTGATTGTTAGATTCTCGTCCCTCCCATCCCCCTGAAAACGACCCTCTCCGATGTATTTCATCTTGTTTGAAAAGAAATTGTGTAGAAAAAAAAATTCAGAAAAAAATCGGGCTTACTATACCAAAAGTTCAAAACATTAAATGGCTGTCTGACATGTAGATTACCGTTTGATTCCAGTCATGCTTGTTATCATAAGGATACAAATGTCTTCATGCATGAACAGTTAAGTTTAAATAAAATGGAATTTAAAGAACAGAAATTGGTTCGTGTAATTTTATTAGAATTAACAACTTTCCAAAAAAAACAAAAAACAGTCGTTATTGGTAAAACATGAACGGTTAAATAAATAGCATCCATCATTTTTATAATAGGAAATACTTGAGTTATGTTTTTTTATTCTTAGCGGGGGTGGGGGTTGGGGTATTATTTGTGAGCTTGTTCACAGTACCTCTAGTTGAAACATATTTTTATTAAATTATTATTTAATTGAATTTAATACAGGGTACAGAAAGAATTTAATGGTGTGTATATTTAGCAGAACTTTTTAACTGCATACTTTTGTATACATGTGACATTAGTTGAACTTGCATAACATATATCAATAATCTCAATTATGTATCGGCATTATTTTTTAGTTTATAATCATCAGGCTTTAAATAAGGATTCTGAAAATAAGCCAGATAGGCACAGTTTTTAGAATACTTTCTCATATACATCAGCTTGCGATAGTTTAAGTTCTTGTCTTAGAATGTTGAAAGACTTAATCCTCCACATACAACGTTCCAATAAATTTTTGCCCTTGAGATTACCTTTGACTTTGGTAGCTCATTTGTGGGACGTTGTTGCCTGCTTGCACCCTTGAAAGAAGGAATTAACTTATTTGATATCACAGGGGATATCTTCTTCAATCATAAAGCCCCTGTCCACCATAACTTTTTGTCCTGGTATATTAAGGGAGTCAAGAAGGTCCAAGCTTTCCTGTGTGATCTGTTTGGCTGACGTTGTCTGACGACTTCCCAGGATAAGCTTTAAAGATGTATGTCAGCTCATGTGGGAATGATCTCGACGAGAAATTTTATTGTGGAGTGGTGTTTATTATTACTGTGAGTCTTTTTATTGCACTCCACAATGGAAGGCGTTTTACTGAACAGTTCTTTACAGTCCAAAATTACTCTCAGGTTTGGAAATGGTTTAAAGCAACTTGCAAGTCCAACATCTTCATCTGGCTCTGCATTTTTACGTAAACGTTTGAGTTTTATAGGTATGAGATTGTTCCAGGTAGTAAAATTTCTGGAGAACTGACTGGAACTCATACCAAAGCGAAGACTGCATTCTTCAAGTGAATGTCATGTCTGTTAGAGTAAGTTAATAAAATGATACAGATACTGTATATTCTGCACATACTGTTAAATAATTTAATTTTGTGGGGGCCAATTGTGGGGAAGTACTTTCATGAATGGGTCGGTTTTTCAGTTTCAGTTGCAAAACTTAATCTTTTATAAATGAGTTTTGTTGAGGATGTAGATTTGTGGCTAAGGGCTACTCACAAATACCACAAAAATTAAGCCACCACGAATTTTAATGATCCCACAGTATATATATATATATATATATATATATATATATATATATATATATATATATATATATATATATATATATATATATATATATATATATATATTTTAAATCTAGTCTGTTCTTTCAAATTACAAATTTTAAAATAATAAAAATGTATATACCTTATCAGTGGCTCCTTTTTTCAATTACAAATGTGACAATAAGATCTAACAAATAACTGCCTCTTACTGCTGATTATGCAAAACTGATTACCTTGCTTTCAGAAAAGGCATGTTCAGTTGCTGATACTAGCTTATCATCTGATCTGATATGTCTATTTAGGGGCCTTCTCTTTGGTGTTTCCTAATGCGAAAAAAATAACAGAAAAAAATTGCAACTCACTTAGATCTGTATATTGGAGTTCTTAATAATTGTATCGCACTGAGTTGTACGGCACTGACCATTAAAAAAAATCCATGCAGAACATCAGTTCAGAAACACTTATGATTCATGCAATCTTAATGAGAACTGTAGCACCACGTATGCCATGGGCTATGTCAATACAGATTTCATGGATTATTCTTAAATGCATGTAACTAAAATTTTGTAAAAAGTAAACATAAGTGCAAGATAACGTTTAAAAAATTATGCACAAGCCTACATGTATATCATGTTTACATTCCTTGATTGTACATGCATATGTATATAAAACCGACACATAATGACACATTTATTAATTTTGTGATTGCATACGTTAAAGTGTAGTGATTGTGGACTTATTCCATGCACGTCACCACGCGGGAATTCCAGCACGAGATGCTTTAACCGCCAGTTAGAAGTCTGCAGCCGGCGATTCGAAACAAAGGGGGTGTATAGGAAGAGGCAACCGGCGAGTCCAGTGGTACAGTACCCACAGATTATTGTGTTATTGTAATAGTAAACAATAAATGCTACACTGGCGTCCAGCTCAAGGCCCTGGATTTGCCGGATATTTTTTCTCGTACAGTAAGCTGTAGAGTTTGAAAAAGTCGCATTGATGCTGCTATATTGAAGGCCACCGCGAGGTAACTTTTGATATGTGTTAGATTTCGTCGGATTAAGTTGCATTTGTATTTCCACTGTTTTTCTGTATTGTCCACGTGCTATCAAGTAATCCATTTTGAAATGAACGCTTCGTTAGAAAAGGTAATTGCAGCCTTATAGTTAATTGATAGTGATAGCGATGTCATGCTTACGTCCGAAGGGTAACCTTTTGCTCCAATCGGGCGCGCGTCTTGCCGGCATAGTAACTCAGAGTACCTCAACCCTACTGGTAGACTTGGTGACGAGGATACCGTGCACTTTAACACTCCTAACCCCTCTTGGAAGGCCCTTATGTATGAAGACCGTGACAGTGATGAATAAGGTAATATCTATGTTGGTAGTAAGGGGTACCCTCAGAGTGGGACCGAGTTCCCCAGCAGTCATAAGAGGGGGTTAGCAGTGCTCATGGTAGCCATCATATTAGAACAGCATGGTTGCAGGGCAGTCAGTCATTATACTCAAATGTTAGTCAGTGATCTGTAGTGAGATGAAGCTCGCCAGTTGAGGATCATGACTATGTTCAACCAATTGAGGATTTTGGGACCCCATAACACATGGTTCTTATGTGGTACCTTCCCATGGAAGACTCAAAACAGTAAAAAGTGCTAGTACCACATCTAAGTCCCCCACCCCTAAAAAAAATAGCAGCTTTGTAATTATTAAGCATCAGATGATTTTGAAATGAACAATAAATGATTAATATACTAAAATGTAATATTATAATATATTTTCTCTCATAAACTAGATCTTTAGAGGGTATTGATTTATATTTTAAACGTCTGCTTCTGATTTTGCAAGTCATGAGTTAGAAACCCGTTGACTTTTAAGAACCTTTTTTGTTAATAATGTATATAGTTGTAAAATGTTGTACTGAACTGTCCGAAAATCTAGTGTAAATGTTTGCCTGTTGTCAGATATGCTTAGCATATCTTTTTATTCTACATGACAGGGTTCAAACAAGTAAGGCGTTTAATATAAAAGTAAAGCATTAACAGGTCCAGGCGCGAACATGCAGACAAATATGCTACGAGCGGTCTTGTTTACAAACATTTGTTTAATTGTTGCAGAAAAATAGATTGCATAATGATCCAATTTCTATGTTGAAATGACAAATAACATTAAATGCTTTAATTATAATTTTCTAGTTTTTTATTGAATGATTTTCTAATGGTTTTTTTTTACTGAATCATGCGATCAAAATGATGAAATTATTAGCACAATATAACCTGTACAATATCAATTATCGATGTATGTGATCGTTTATCTTAGAACAAAAACTAATTCATAACATAAATATCTAATTCACTTATAATCTCAGTGCATTTGAAAAAAAAAAAATAAAACTGTTTATTATAAAATTGTTTATTTCTTGTTTAGTCCGTGTTAGTTTACAAACTTAAAAACAACAAGCATTAAAAAAAACATCAAGCTGTCGTAAACAAGTACGAATTTTCAAAGTTAGGGGTAAAAAAGAAAATACAATATAAACACAGTGATCTGTTATATTTAACTTTTGAAAAAAAAAAAAACCAAATTGCGTTACCTGTTGGATCAAAAGAATGCACATATAAATATCAAAGCAAGTGGATGCCGTCGATATAAGCGCACTGTGAAAAAAAAACGTGGATGGTTTGATGGAAATATGTTTTACTTTTAAATATTATACTTATACCTGTAACACTCTTAAACATATTTAAGTGCGTAGAATTTGTTGGAGATTTATGCACTTTTAATTTCATTTTTTTTTCAAAGTGCGTTAACGCTAAATGATTTTTAAGGAGACTGAATGGTCGTTGCTATTTTGAACTACATAAATCTCCCAAGAAGAGATTTAAAATATTTCGCTTAATAATAATAATCAAAGCACATACTAGTAAGACTATTGAAGGAATATCAGTTGTTAGTTTGTTTACCACCCAGCCTTCCTTATTTGTAGACACGATTTAAAGAAGCATATGTATTCTATATAGTTTATTTCATATCAACAAAGACCAACAAACGAATGTTAATTCAATTGGTCTAATTTAATGCTGACATGTCTGTTGGTCCAACGATAGAATAAATATACTGCTACGCCTTAGCTATTTTATGTTTGTCTGATATCGGATGTTCTGAAATAACCGAAAAACAAATGATATGTTGCTCATATACCAGGTCAATTACTCTATAACATTTATTTTGGTATACGAAGAAAAATCAAGAAAGAGTATGAAAAACTCACCATAATTTATTAGCTCAGCTATAACAGAGTTCAATTTGTGCAATGCCAATAATTTCCTGAACATTCTTTGCATCAAGCGGCCAATAGTGCAATAAAGTGCGAACAGTTGAAATACAAAACAATTTAAAATGCATCATAATATTAAAATAGTGAGTACAATTGTAATACAACTAAATTTGAAATGTATCAACATAGTGATTACAATATAATACGCTGTGTAGTTGAGTATAAACTGAATCATATATTACTCTTTGATTCATAAAAAGCGAATTTGATAGCAACTAATTACATACAAGTTAATGTTTACTCACTGTCCGTGTTAGATTTAATGATTTGCTATACCCGATACACACGCCATTCTATAACGTTGTTCATTAAAATGTTCATTGTACACATCAATCAATTTCCAATACTCATAGAGAAAAATAATGTTTTAATATTTTGTTAAGCTTTGGTCTAAAAACACTGGAAACATACAGCTTTATATATTTAATTTGGTATAATGCTAGATAAAATTGATCACATTAATTAATGTCTGCTAAATAACTTTGTAAAATTTGCACAATGTCTCCATGTCTGTTTTGTTCGACTTTATGCAGATGAGTTTCTTGGAATAAATTACTTAAATTTACATTTGCAACCTTACTCAGAAAAAATTGAAAAACAGTTGATTCAGGTATCTGGTTACTGGCTTTATGAAGAGAAGTTTCTTTGTATTGATCACATAAATTAATGTCTGCGTTTTGACTTATTAAAACTTCAAAATGCTTTTACCTTTTTTTTTTACTGGCTTAATATAGTAAAGCTTATCCTTCCTAAATACATCAATAAAAATTGACTCCTTTACTTAATAAAAGTTGTCAGTGCTGTTGTGTCCCTCTCTACTGGCTATATCTAAAATAATTTGTTTTTTTATCAACACATGACGTAAGGTTTGCTGCTGTACTTAATAACAATGATTTGATAAAATGTGTTTTCTCTTTTTTCTGGATTCTGGATCCAAGGATGGATTTCTTTCGCCGTAATCGCGTAAATTTACGTTGGCGCATTTTCTTATTAAAACATGCAAAGTGCTATCATGCCCCCAATAACCGGCGATATGTAAAGGAGTTTGTTTCGTATTGTCACAAAAATTAATATATGCTCCTTTAGCTAATAAAAGTTGAATAATGCTTCCATGTCAGCATTCATTGTCTTTATATAGAGGAATTTATTTGTTTGTGCCACATGAATTAATATCTTCTCCTTTGTCTAATAAAAGTTGTACAGTGCTTTCATGTCCCCATTCATTGGCTTTATATCGAGGAGTTACTTTGTGTCACATGAATTAATATCTGCTCCTTTATCTAATAAAAGCTGTACAGTGCTTTCGCGTCCCCATTCACTAGCTTTATGTAGAGGAGTTTCTTTGTTTGTGTCACATGAATTGATATCTGCTCCTTTATCTAATAAAAGTTGTACAGTGCTTTCATGTCCTCCTTCACTTGCTTTATGTAGTGGAGTTTCTTTGTTTGTGTCACATGAATTAATATTTGCTCCTTTTTCTAATAATAGGTGTACACTGATTTCATGTCCTCCTTCACTTGCTTTATGTAGTTGAGTTTCTTTGTTTGTGTCACATGAATTAATATCTGCTTCTTTATCTAATAAAAGTTGTACGGTGCTTTCATGTCCTCCTTCACTGGCTTTATGTAAAGGAGTTTCTTTGTTTGTGTCACATGAATTAATATTTGCTCCTTTATCTAATAAAAGTTGTACGGTGCTTTCAAGTCCCCATTTACAGGCAGTAAGGAGAAGTGTTTCTTTGTTTGTGTTACACAGATTAATATCTGCTCCATTATCTAATAAAATTTTACAGTGCTTTCACGTCCACATTTAATTGCTTAATATAGAGGAGTTTCTTTGTTTGTGTCACATGAATTAATATCTGCTCCATTATCTAATAAAAGTTGCACAGTGCTTTCATGTCCTCTTTCACTGGCTTTATGTAGAGGAGTTTCTTTCTTTAAGTCACATGAATTAATATCTGCTACTTTTTCTAATAAAAGTTGTACAGTGCTTTCATGTCCTCCTTCACTGGCTTTTTGTAGAGGAGTTTCTTTGTTTAGGTCACATAAATTAATATTTGCCCCTTTTTCTAATAAAAGTTGCACAGTGCTATCATGTCCCCTTTCACTGGCTTTATGTAGAGGAGTTTCTTTGTTTGTGTCACATGAATTAATATCTGCTCCTTTATCTAATAACAGTTGTACAGTGCTTTCATCTCCATGTTTACTGGCTTTATGTAGAGGAGTTTCTTTGGTTGTGTCACATGAATTAATATCTGCTCCATTATCTAATAAAAGCTGTACAGTGCTTTCATATCCCCTTTCACTGGCTATATGAAGAGGAGTTTGATCGTATCTGCCACATGAATTAATATCTGCTCCTTTTTCTAATAAAAGTTGCACAGTGCTTTCATGTTCCCATTCAATGGCTTTATGTAGAGCAGTTTCTTTGTATTTGTCAGATGAATTAATATTTGCTCCTTTTTCTAATAAAAGTTGCACAGTGCTTTCAAGTCCCCATATAATGGCTTTATGTAGAGCAGTTTCTTTGTATTTGTCACATGAATTAATATCTGCTCCTTTTTCTAATAAAAGGTGTACAGTGCTTTCATGTCCATATTTAATTGCTTTATATAGAGGAGTTTCTATGTTTGTGTCACATGAATTAATATCTGCTCCTTTATCTAATAAAAGTTGCACAGTGCTTTCATGTCCCCATTCACTGGCTTTATGTAGAGGAGTTTCTTTGTTTAGGTCACATAAATTGATAGCTGCTCCTTCATCTAATAAAAGTTGCACAGTGCTTTCATGTCCTCCTTTACTGGCTTTATGTAGAGCAGTTTCTTTGTTTTTGTCACATGAATTAATATTTGCTCCTTTTTCTAATAAAAGTTGCACAGTGCTATAACGTCCTCTTTCACTGGCTTTATGTAGTGGAGTTTCATCGTTTGTGTCACATGAATTAATATCTGCTCCTTTATCTAATAAAAGTTGCACAGTGCTTTCATATCCCCTTTCACTGGCTATATGAAGAGGAGTTTCTTTGTTTAGGTCACATGAATTAATATCTGCTCCTTTTTCTAATAAAAGCTGTACAGTGCTTTCATATCCCCTTTCACTGGCTATATGAAGAGGAGTTTGATCGTATCTGCCACATGAATTAATATCTGCTCCTTTACCTAACAGAAGTTTTATAGCATGATCGTTTCCTACACTACTTTCTATGTAGAGAAGGCTCCCAAAATATGGATTACAGAAATTAATGTCAGTTCCATGAGTCAGTAAAAGTTCAACAGTGATATCAATTGACTGATTTCTTGTTTCCTTATTTTTTTGTTCGCTCGTGTCCGTATTGAAAACTGCCAACATCAAGGGAGTATATTCAAATATCCTGGTTCTCAAATTCACATTATTTTTCACCTGAATCAGCTCCCGCAATATTTCATGATTGTGAAACAGGGAAACAATGTGAATAGGATAATATTCCCCCCATTTTTTCACCAAAAACCATTTAACTTCTTCTTTTGGAAAGACGTTGAACAAATCAATCGAACCATTGCAACAAACCGCAGAAAAAAAAGAAGTATCTTTAAGAGAATTTCGCATTTGCTGTAGAGTTTCTAAACAATGTTTTGATATATTTGTATGGCAAAATACTATGATAGCACTAAGAATTTGCACTTTATCTTCTTCATACAGAAACCAAAGTTTGGAACCAAATGATTGTTTTAATTCTTGATTTTCTTTTTCCCTTCTAAACTTTTCCTGAAGCTGTTTTTTGGCAAGTAAGTTGTGCCATTTTTCGGGGCTATCTTTTAATTTTTGTATGAAACATTTAGCCACCTTCTCATTCCTAACACATGGATTGAGAACAACATCCAACAGACGATCTCCAAATACATCATCAAAAAGTCGATCTGCTAGATCGCTTACATATTTATCATTTAGATATATGGTAAATTTATCAACTTCTTCTTTTCTATTGTCGTCACTGCTTTTTAAGTTTACACGTCGTCTAAGGAAACCAATATCTGCATACTGTATTGTTTCTGTCGGATAGTCTGTTCCAAACACATAGGTGGTAACTTCCATTACAAAATCGTGATAAAAATGGTAAGTATCGCCAATTTTCTTTACAAAAAATCCCTCCAGATTTTTAAGAGTGTCACCAATAGTATGAGGTGCTGTGTTTGTCTTCATTTCACATAATTTCAAAGCAAGTTCAAATTTTTCTCTTAAGCGATCGTCTTTATGTATATCCTCAACACAAAGCTGATTGTTATACAAAACAAGAAGAACTAGAGCACAGTAATTTTCTTTGCAGTCCTTTTTGAAATGTCTTATTTGTTCCAGACATACGTTAAAAGGTTCTTTAAAAAATCGCGGTCCAATTGTCTGGTTATTTTTGTCGCTAAAATAAAGTTTGCATAATAACGGAAAATACTCCTCAGTCATCAAAATTCCATTAATATCATCTTTTAAAAGACCACTGTTTGATGAGTAACTCCTTAGAATGTTTTTTTTTTCTTCATTATTCAGTTTATGTTTGTCATCACTAAGATCAATGCTGCATGATTTATCGTTTAACATTCCTTTAACCCTATCATCAAGCAGAATATATTTTCTACTTGAGAGCAACATCTTGCTATTTTTTAAAAAAGCTTTTAACCTTTCATCGTGTTCCTTCCATGAATTATAGGCTATTTCGTCGAAAGATTCGTTGCCAATAGGATCATTGAATACAATAAGGAGTCTGCTTTGTGATCCATCTACTGAGGAATATGTATCAGCGATTTCTTTCACGTTATATACGGGTTTCACCTTCCATCCTTGACTCCTAAAACACAACGCTATATGTTGTATAATGGCGGACTTCCCTGACCCCGAGTTACCAGTCACAACCACCAGGTTCTGACTTTTTATGAGCTTTTCTACTTCTTCACAAGCTCGTGTTGAAACAAATTGTCTGTTGTCATCCTGCCACTGCATAAATATAGCTCGATCAACTGGCGATTCTGAAAGATAAAGGTATTCTCCATTACATTTTGTTAGGCATTTGACAAGAACATCAATATCATATCATAATATTTAATTGTTTAACCCTTTCGTACAAAATCGGGGATTATGATTAAATTAGATATTTAAAAGCCGTAATTTTATTAAGAAATATAATATAATCTGACGAAAAAAATTACAGCTTTAAAGTCACAACAGCAAAACCAATGCCCATGCAATATGAATGTCTAATGTTTTGTGACGATTTTGAAAAATTAAAGATTAAGGTTTATAATAAGAACAATTTAGGCTTGCTGATATCGGTCAGTAAATACTTTTACGGTCTTGATGAATGACATAGGATAAGTGTGTATTAACGACATCAAAAAACCGTGATCGGATAGTTTGTGCAATTCTGCGGAGGTATATTGAAAGTTTAGTTCAACCCGATGCTTTGTTGAACTTCAGCAATGCATCAACGCTATGCATTTCACACCCAGTTATATATATATATATATATATATATATATATATATATATATATATATATATATATATATATATATATATATATATATATATATATATATATATATATATATATATATATATATATATATATATTTACCTCAACGTTTAAGATTTTTTCTGTTGTTGAAACTATAAAGCCATTGCTACTATATTTCAACCTAGATGTGAAAAATATTCATTATAGTAGTATTATTGTATGTGTCCAAAGTGTGTTATTAGCCAAATTAAGCTTTTGTCAATTTTATTATCTGTGTTTGGTTAATTAAAAGAAAATGTTACATAAAAAGATTTATTTTCTTGGTTTTGTTACAGCACTGAATCATGATTTTTTGAAGTATACACTCTCATAACTGCAGCGGTGTGTGCATACAAATTGAGTAACGCGCGTTAGCCCGTTATGAAAATTTATATGCACACACCGCTGCAGTTATGATATTGAATACTTAAAAAAATCATGATTTAATGCTTATATTTACATTTTTTAACTTGTTGCCTTGTCTGCAAATGTGATTCATACCTTAAATTTCCTTATCCTTATCCTTATCCTAAGGGTAAGTTAATATTAATGGAAGAGCCACAATAACAGTCACAAGCGTGAACTTTGATTTTCGCTTGTGACGTTGCAGTTTACAGCGTTCAACGTTTGTGACGTCATAATAAAACTCGTCAATTTGACCTTTGACTACTTGTTGCATTTAGTGGCATTTAAAGGTCACAGAATTTAATGGAAAAACACAATAGAATGTAAATATAACTTTTTATTGATCAACTTAGATATGATTATCGACTAGTAGATTAAAAACAGAATGTATTTTCTTTTCCAAAAAATATTTCTCCCATGGATTGTGCATTTGTTTCTTGTAATTGAGCGCTGACTGACTTTTTTCTTACTTATTGTTAGGCCATTATTAATCACCGAATTGTCTACGAATTTCCCCGTTTTCCCGATTACCACAAAGAGCACACGCCGGGTGTGACCGTTAGCAGAGAAGACTCACTCCTTCATGGCACCTTTTTCTACCTCTAAATTTTGTAGATGACCGTGTTTACTGTGCTCCTGATTTGTATTTTTCCTTTAAATTGTTGAGTTTGAGCATTGCTCGTTATCACCACATGTCATTTGCATAAACTTGTTGTCACAAATTGGATACTCTAAGATCATTATTCGTTTGTATATACTTCTCACTTTACTACTTATTTATTGGTTTCTCTCACTGGATCGAGCTTTAATGATAACACGAGATTTGATCTGAAGTCACCGATACTTTGTAAAATTACCTGGTTCGTCTGCATTTTACATGAAACTGAAATATGTAGAACTGCTGGTAACCCATTCTACAGTGAACCTTTGTCCATTAAGGGTAAACAAGACGGTACAGTTTAGTTATGGCCTATGGTCTTTTTTTGTTTCTTTCTTTCTATTATATTGGAGCACGTCTTACTGTCATGGTACATATATGATTGGCATTTTTATCGTATCAAATACTTTTTTAAGAACTATATACATGTATGATGTTATTCAAATTTGGCCCCAATAATTCGCCATTTTTAAAAGAGTTTCATGTACATTTGTTATGTTTATTTTTAGAAGAGTGGCCATAAAACATGTTGTTTGTCTAATTTTTTTTTAGTTATATGCACTCACCGGCAGTATATGACGTCTCAACTGACGCTATTTTCATGAAAAGAGAAGACTACATAGCAGAAACAATAAAACATAAAACATGTTCTTTGTCTATTTTTTTTATTTATATGCAATCACCGGCAGTATATGACGTCAAAACTGACGCTATTTTCATGATTGTATCAAAGTCAGTCAAAATTGACATTTTTCAGATTTTTTTTAATGGGAAATATAGAATGATACTTTGAACAAGAACGCATGTTTTGTCATTGTGTCACTGGAGAGATACATTTTTGGTAAAGCTATTTTTTCAAGCAATTGCTTAATGGTTTCTTATAGAAAAACTGTTTGATAACAAGCCGTTTTTATGCTAAAAATCACAGGGTGAAAAACAATCTTTAAGCAAGTCCTTAAAGGTGGCTTAAATGTGGCGTAAAGGCGGCTTAAAGGATACACAATCTTTAAGCCACCTTTAAGTCACCTTTAAGGTGAGCTTATAGGTTCTTAATGTCCAAACTTCTTTAAGTCACCTTTAAGCCATCTTTAAGCTATCTTTAAGCATCTTTAAGTGGCATTTACGCTCCCTTTAAGTTGTCTTTAAACCATCATTAAGTTCCCTTTAAGTCAAGTTTGATCAAACTGAACAATAAAAACATATATTAAATGCAAAAACTCTTTTATAGGGAGGGTAGGGGTGATCTGAGTGATGATATAATTTCAAAAGAAGGGGGGGGGGGTGTTCCAGGCGGTTATAATTGTCGCTCCATTAAACACATATCGCTATCATCATTAACGCTCCGATGGACACAGATTGCCGTTATAAAATTCTTTTTAATTAGGGTCTTCCGTTTCCAACGGAAGACCCTCTTGTTATTCTTCGGTTTCTTTTTATTAGGGTCTTCCGTTTTCAACGGAAGACCCTCTTGTTATTCTTCGGTTTCTTTTTATTATTAGAGTCTTCCGTTTCCAACGGAAGACCCTTTTGTTTTTCTACGGTTTCTTTTTATTCTTATTCTTTTTATTAGGGTCTTCCGTTTCCAACGGAAGACCCTCTTGTTATTCTACGGTTTCTTTTTCTTTATTAGGGTCTTCCGTTTCCAACGGAAGACCCTCTTGTTATTCTACGGTTTCTTTTTCTTTATTATTCTTTTTTTTCTTTTTCTGACTTTTTTGGAGCGCTATTTCTCAAAAACTATCCAACCGATTCGCACAAAATTTTCAGGATGGATAAAGCATGATCGGCGCTACATTTAATAAAATTTTGAAATGATGACGTCACTTCCGGTTTCAGATATTGACGATTTTGTAAATTTTTTAGGGTCATTTTGTCCACGCATCTCCTCCGAAACTAATCAAGATAGAAGCTTGAAATTTTCAGGGATTGTAGATGAATGTATGTTTATGTACCCCCATGCTTCCAATGATGAAAATTGCTAAAGGCCTCCAAGCTCGCCTAACCTGAAAATTGGCACCAAATTTTTTCACGAAATTTTTCCACATTTTCTGTGATATCTTTTGATGTATAAATATTTTGTTATAAGATGTAATGCAAAAGTTGTTTCAAATTACACGGGCTTTCGTTTGATATCAAGAAATAGGGACTGACCCCTCAAATTAGGGGCCAAGAGGGCTGTAAAGTCTTCTTACAATAACTCTTTACTGAATAATAATTTGTTATTAATTATAGAAGCAAAAATGTTCATTGTTCGGCTGTTTATCTATACAGTAACATACCTAAGTCATATGTTACGTAATAAGGGGTTCCAAGGGGCCAGAATTTCAAAATTTCGATCATTATTATCTGAAAAAGGAGAAATATTTTGAAAAACATTGTAGAACAAAAGTTGCTTAAAATATTGTTCTGTACAATATGCTACCTTAATTTTTTTGTTCATGACCCCATTTAGGAGATAAAGGGCCGGCCCCTAAAACACATTTGTAAAGATATCCTAAGAAGGGTTAACATTTCGTGAACACTTGTTGAACAAAATATGTTTATATTTGCAAGACCTTTCATTTGATATCAAGAAAAAGGGGCTGGCCCCTCCAATTAGGGGTCAAGAGGGGTCTTAAATCTTCTTACAAGAACTGTTTACTGAACAATAATTTGTTATTAATTATAGAAGCAAAAATGTTCATTGTACAATTGTTTATCTATACAGTATCATACCTTAGTCATATATTACGTAATTAGGGGTTTCAAGGGGCCAGAAGTTCAAAACTTTGATCATTTTAAAATATCTGAAAAAGCAGAAATATTTTTTTAAAGCAATGTAGAACAAACTAATGTTCTGAACAATATGATACCATAAATGTTGTTATTAGTGGCCCCGGTAAAGAGTTAAAGGGTCGGCCCCTAAAATACAGTTGTTTAGATATCTCGATAACGGTTAACCATTCGTTAACATTTGTAGAACAAAATATGTTTATATTAGCGAGACCTTTTATTTGATATTAAAAAAAAGGACTGACCCCTCAAATTTGGAACAAGAAGGGCTATTAAGTCTTTTTATAATAACTCTTTTCTGACCAACAATTTGATAAAAATCATAAAGCAACAAAGGAGCTTTTATTAAGCTTAATTTAAAACTGAAATCCGTTTTAAAATCGGACGATGCATTTCAAAAATATTGGGATTTAAAAATTGAGTTTTCCGGAAATTTTGTTTCCACGTTCTTGGTTAAGAAAATAGTGGAATTATAAAAGTTAAATTAACTCATGCCTAAAATAATTCGGAAATTGTTAATTCGTACTTGAAGACATTCGGGACTTTTTTTATTAAGTCGTTCTAGAAATTGTAAAGGTTTTTGTTAATTCGTTGTTGAAATCATTCAGACATTGTTAAGTCGTACTAAGAATTATTCGATTTTTTTTTAAATTTTCTTTGTAGTTGGTTCTAGAACTCTGCTTCTTACAGGAGCTTCTATCTTTACTCTCGACACAACCGGAAGACCCACTCGTTGCTTTGCAACGAGCTTTGCTCTAGTTCTTATTATTCTTTTTTTTCTTTTTCTGACTTTTTTGGAGCGTCATTTCTCAAAAACTACCCAACCGATTTGCACGAAATTTTCAGGAGTGATAGAACAACGTCGTCGCTACATCTTATAAAATTTTCAAATGATGACGTCACTTCCGGTTTCAGATATAGACGATTTTGTGAATTTTTAAGGGTCATTTTGTCCACGCATCTCCTCCGAAACCAATCAAGGTAGAAGCTTAAAATTTTCAGGGATTGTAGATGAATGTCTGTAGATGTACCCCCATGCTTCCAATTATAAAAATTGCTCAAGGCCTTGAAGCTCGCCTGAACCTGAAAATTAGCATCAAATTTTTTCACGAAATTTTTGCACATTTTCTGTAATACCTTTCGATGTGTACATATTTTGTTAAAACATGTAATGCAAAAGTTGTTTTAATTTACAAGGGCTTTCATTTGATATCAACAAAAAGGGGCTGACCCCTCAAATTAGGGGCCAAGAGGGCTCTAAATTCTTCTTACAATAACTCTTTACTGAACAATAATTTGTTATTAGATATAGAAGGAAAAATGTTCATTGTACAGCTGTTTATCTAAACCGTACCATATTTAAGCCATATGTTACGTAATTAGGGTCTTCAAGGGGCCAGAAGTTCAAAACTTTGATCATTAATATCTGAAAGAGGAGAAATATTTTTAAACGCAATGTAAAACAAAAGTTGCTCAAAAAATTGTTCTGTACAATATGCAACCTTAAATGTTTTTGTTTATGACCCCATTTAGGAGTTAAAGGGTCGGCCCCTAAAACACATTTGTACAGATATCTCAAGAACCGTTAACATTTCGTGAACACTTGTAAAACCAAATATGTTTATATTTTCGAGACCTTTCATTTGATATCAAGAAAAAGGGGCTGGCCCCTCACATTAGGGGCCAAGAGAGCTCTAATGTCTTCTTACAATAACTTTTTAATGAACAATAATTTGTTATTAATTATAGAAGCAAAAATGTTCATTGTGCAGCTGTTTATCTATATAGTACCATACTAAAGTCATATATTACGTAATTAGGGGTTTCAAGGGGCCAGAATTCAAAACTTTGATCATTAATATCTGAAAAAGGATAAATATTTTGAAAAGCAATGTAGAACAAAAATTGTTCAAAATAATGTTCTGAACAATATGATACCAAAAATTTTGTTGTTAGTGGCCCCGGTAAGGGGTTAAAGGGTCAGCCCCTAAAACACAGTTATTTAGATATGTCGAGAACGGTTTACAATTCGTGAACTCTTGTAGAACAAAATATGTTTATATTAACGAGAACTTTTATTTGATATCAAGAAATAAGGGCTGGCCCCTTAAATTAGGGGTCAGGAGGGCTACTAAGTCTTTTTATAATAACTTTTTTCTGACCAATAATTTGATATTATTCATGAAGCAGCAAAGAAGCTTTTATTAAGCTTAATTTAAAACTGAAATCCGTTTTAAAGTCGGACGATGCACTACAGAGAAATCGGGGTTTAAAAATTGAGTTTTCCGGAAATTTTGATGCCGCGTTCTTGGTTTAAAAAATAGTGCAAAATTCACACTGAAAATAACTTCTACTGAAAATAATTCGCCCTGATCATAAAACTATATAAATAAACATAAAATTATATGCATATTGTAGATTTTCCAAAGCTTAATACAAAACTGAAATTCGTTTTAAAATCGGATGATGCATTGCAGAGAGATCGGGGTTTAAATATTGATTTTCCGGAAATTTTGATTCCGTGTTATTGGTTTAAAAAATAGTGCAAAATTCACACTGAAAGTAACTCCTGCTGAAAACCGTTCGTACAGGTCATAAACCCGAACTCCTTTTTTTTAAATGTTAATCAGAGTGTTTATCGAAACAATTTCGTTATTTTGATTGATAATTACGTTGTTAATTTTTATTATAGTCTTATTAGTCTTAATCGAAATAATTATCGTACGAATCCCCATGTCAACTCGCCATGTTTTGACTGCGAACAACAGATGATAGCGGTTTGCCTACATTTTTAAAAGAAGCATGCCCTGCAAGACATCGATAGTGGAAATTTCAGCTCAACTAACGTATGACAGATTATAAAGGTATGTTTCAAAACAGGATATGTCGTATTGACTCTTTCTTTTCAAAGTATTTGCACTTTTCAATCTAATCCGAGATTCCTCTGACTCTAACCTCCGCTTTTGAAGTACGTCACAATATAAAAGCGGGCGTTAGAGAAAGAGGAATCTCGGAATATTATATGTCCAGTGTATTTTCACGGGTATGATTTGCACACCATTTTTTGAATTTCTATTTGTTATTATGTATATGTATGTCTTACTTTGTATTGAACAACACACCGCACACTGTAAAACAGTGCATTTTAAAGCGGTGGAAGTCTTAAGGTACACAAGAATAGAATGTTAATAGAGTGCATGTTTGCATGATGATAACTTTGCCCTAAATATTTGAATATAGCAGATCTTTACCATATCGCCTTCACTTAATTTATAGATTAAAAAACTCAGGCTTGTGTTTTATTAAATAAATATGTTTGACATAGTAAATATTCAATCTAATTAAAATTAGAGCTTTTGTCTCTCTGTTATATATGGTTATTGCTTGTGTAACGAGCATGTAAAACAGAGTGCTAGATGAAAAGTCTCAAATTTCGTATTATATCAAGCTCAGATTTTAGGTCAATGTTCCATGATATCTATTAAACAGTCTTCTCAAGATATAAGTATTTCACAGAATCATTGTAATTTGAGAGATTAGTTTACCTTTTATACATACTGATTCATTTTAGGTAAGCTTCATGCATATCACATCTACATAGTATGTAAATAATTTTACTGCATGTGCCTTAGATATCTCTCTCTCTCTCTCTCTCTCTCTCTCTCTCTCTCTCTCTCTCTCTCTCAAATTTTTAATCTTGGCAAAGTGTCAGAGGGCAACTTAATTTTGTGACAAAAATATCTCGGTCTTGTAAAAGAAATCCAAAGTGCATTGAATTTTAAAATGAGCATGTATTATCAATCCCTCATTTTTTCAATGTGCAACCAAAATCCAAAGCTTTGTAAAATTGTTCCCGGAATTTTCTGCGCATTATACATAGTATTGTTTTTAAAACATAATTCATAAGAAAAAAAGAAATTTCGCTAAATTTATTCGCAAAAAACCCCAGTAGAATTGACAAAACATGGTATACATGTAGCAGAAGCTTATACTTTGACGCTGTTCGGATTGGTAATACATGTATTCCTTTTTAGTTTATGAATTGAAATATTGCTGTTGCACTACAAGTAAAACAAACTCTCTCTCTCTCGCTCTCGCTCTCTCTCAATCTGATATGTCTACACCCAAGAAATTTTTTTAATGTTATGATATTTGTACTGCCTAAATGTTAATGTCATGTATTTGGATATGTCATACTTATAACACTGCATGGTCAGTGTATTTTTTCCAAAAACATTATGTATATGTTATTGTAAGCACAGCTATTACAAGTACATGTATGTTAACTCAGCTCAAAAAGAACTCTTGTTACCACATTACTTTTACCTGTTGATTTGTATGGTTTCAGCTCTTGAGGTTAACCTGTCACCTCTACCCACATGCATATTCCTTGTGTTCTACAGACTATCTACCAGTATTTCAAATTAAAACAAATAATGCATGAACAATAATGGAACTTTAAGAAAGCATCATGCCCTATTGTGGTTTGTTCATGTTTGATAAGAAATTATAAAAAACAACATTAAGGCTGTTTAAAGAAATATGATTGTTGTGAAAATTTGTTTTTCAATAAAAGTATGCAATTATATTTCCTTCATTTTTTATTTTATAAAGATATTTAGATGTCTTTACATAATTGAAAAATCACCCAACTATTTCCAAATGTCTCCATTAAGATTACATGTAGGATATGTAAATGTACATTTGACTTTTGAATAACACCTGCAATGATAATTACTTTTGAAATGAGCAAGAAACAATCTCTGTTCATCCTTTTAAGGTATATATGCATTAAAAAAAGTAGACACAACATGTCAAATTTGAACATTTTTAATGGAATTCTCCTCCGCCTCCAGCTACCCGGGTTTGTTTGAATTTAATTGTATTTAAGGCAGATGTTGAACTTGTTGATCTTAATGTTTTAGCATGGTTAAAAAGAGACAAGAAACCAGAATAGATTAGATATTCACTAAATATGATTGTTAGCTTACCTTTTTTCATGGAAAAAGAAATCACATGCAAGAATACATGTCTATTTAATTATTAAAATGCTACAAATCATACAAGAAACAAAAAAAGATCAAATTTTAGTATCATTGATGATTGTTTTCAAATATGTGTGAGGAATGACTCAAAGAAATTGCCACAAGTTTCATAAAATTAGGTAAAAGATTTCAAACCATGACTTTTTATGAAAATCAAAAGATAGGGGGAGGGTATACATGTAAGGGTATTTCTAAGTGATGTGATGCTTTTATCAAGATAATATCATGTAGATGTATGTTGTATTGAATAAGGTTTCTTATTAAAGGTGGTTGAACAATAATTGACCTCTAAAAGGTCAGGTAAAGATGTTTTACTATGGAGAACCCTGTAAATCTGTGTTGAGTAAAAGAGATTGGAAATGGTGGGTTCACTTAAATGGCCATATGTTTATTAAACCTCAATGGAATTGTCAATATGTGGTATACTTTTTTTCTCAGAATTGCATTAGCTTTCTTATTCTAAGACAAGACATCTGTTCATAAAATGTACTAAGTTAAAGGAAGCAAGGGACAGATTCGGATAAAGTACCCGTTAATATTTTTGTAAATTAAGGTACATCACTACACCTAGACTTTAACTTTTTAAGACACTACGTCACAAGATGGCGATTTAAATGTTTTGTTGAACTCTTCATATCGTTCGATTGGGTTGTATATCGTCATAGCTCAATGGTTAAAGTATTGGGTTTCTAAACCGTTCGAGTTTGAGTCTGCGTAGAGCTTTTGTTACTATTTATTGAATTAAATTTTTAAAAATGTAATTGTTCATTTAAAATTGCACATTTTTTGCCTATTTGACTTAAACACTTCTTATCAATTATGATATCTATCATAATCAAGTAATTTTCTGCTGATTTGTCAATTGAGAAAATATTTCAAGGTGTTTTGAGCCACCTTAAGAGATGCTGTACTTGAAGGCTTATGAGTGTTGCTAAGATTCATAAAATGAATTTTAATGATTATCATTAGAGGGATCTCCCTTGTTGGAATTGGTATGCAATATGAAGGCCCCTAATGTTTAATAAGTACATGAGAATTGAATGGTGAAACTTGCGGCTAAGACTGTTGTGTTGACTATACACTGTGAAATTGCAGGTTACAAATGGGAGGTTATCTAACTCGAAATTTATGTGGATGGGACATTATATTCCTATTTACTGGGTATGAGGATGATAGCAAGTTTATTGTCTTCCAAGACAGCCACTATTTCATGGGGCGAAGCCAAGTGAAATAGTTGCTGTTGAGGGGGACAATAAACTTTCTGTCATCCAAATAGTCAGTAAATAGCTATAGGTATTTCAATTATTATTCTGAAGAAAACTTTATTTGTTGGCGATGCAGAATTTCTTGATGATTAACAAATTAGAATAATTGGACTTTGAATTTAATGTTGTGATCGGATTAAATCAGAGGTGTTCCAAGTTTAAAAAGGAGGGAAATCGTATGCTGCCGGTGAATACTTTCGTTGACTATTCACCATGGACAGATACCATAGAAACTATTTCACAGTTCGATGGAATAGCATGCTTATTCATTGTAATTTTACATAGGAAATATTCACAGAAATATAATAATCTGTACATTGGTAAGTTTCTGACATTTTATGGTGCAACAAGCACACAGTTTGGAAGGTCAAAGGTGACATCTTCTGTTTCTGACTCCTTTTCGGCTTTATAACTCAAAAAGTTTATAACCGATTGAGATGAAACTTTAAGAGATTGTGTGCAACTATTATGCCTCAAAAATTCTAAAGTTTCTTTGAAAACGTCACTTCCGTTTTTACGTTACGTCATTTATAAATTTTTAATAAAGTCATTTTATCCGCTGCGTTTCATGAAAACGCTTTAAGATAGAGGCTTGAAATTTTCAATGGTAATAATTTTGTCGATTTACCTCTGTATTAAGGCTGGAAATGAAAATCTGTCTCTTCCGGTCGAATCCGGAAGTGAATCAATTTTTTCGAAAAATTTAATTTTTTGATCAAATCAAAAATGAACATGTGTTTTGTAGAGCTTATTAAGATGAATCTAACACTGAAAGCGTTTTTAAATCGGACGATGCATTACAGAGATATCGGGGTTTAAAAATTGATTTTTGCGGAAATTTTCATTCCGCATCCTTGGTTTAAAAAAAAGCGTAATGTTCAAAGTAAAATTAACTCGTACCAAAAATAATTGTTAAGTCGTACTTGAACACATTCGGATTTTTCTTTGTTCAGTCATTCTTGAAATCAGGAAGGTTTTTGTTAAGTCGTACTTAAAATCATTCGGATTTTGTTAAGTCGTACCAGGAACAATTCGATTTCTTTCATCTTTTTTTAGTTACTCTTGTTATTGGTTCAAGAGCTTTGCTTCTTACAGGAACTTCCAGCTTTACTTCCGACATTAACGGAAGACCCACTCGTTGCTTTGCAACGAGCTTTGCTCTAGTTATTATTCTTTTTATTTTTTTTCCAACTCAAATATTTCAAAAACGCTTGCATCGATTGTTTTGAAATTTACAGGTTTAATGTGTATCTAAAAGATTTCTATGATATGAAATAAAATTTTGATGACGTCATCAATTTCGTCAGATATTGACGTTTTTCACGTTTTAAAAAGTGATTTTGTCCGGAGCTTTTCTCATTTCTGATTTAAGATAAAGCTATGAGATTTACAGAGAAGGTAGAACTATCGTTTTCCTTATGACATAAGGCTGGAAACTCAATTCGGACACTTCCGGTCGAAACCGGAAGCAAAACTAATTTTTTTTAATTTTCATGTTTTTCAATTTTAAAAATTTTATCGTATCTTACAGCACTTTTCATGCTGAGTTCATAACTGAAATCCGTTTTTGAATCGGACGTTGCATAACAGAGATATTGGGGTTTAAAAATTGATTTTTCCGGAAATTTTGATTCCACGTCCTTGGTTTAAAAAATGGCGTTATGTTCAAAGTGAAATTAACTCGTACCATAAATAATTGTTAAGTCGTACTGTAACACATTCGGATTTTTTTTTGTGAAGTTGTTCTTGAAATTGGAAAGGTTTATGTTAAGTCGTACTTAAATTCATTCGTATTTTGTTAAGTCGTACCAGGAATAATTCGATTTTTCATCTTTTTCTTTTTGTTACTCTTGTTATTGGTTAAAGAGCTCTGCATCTCACAGGAACTTCCAGCTTTACTTCCGACATTAACGGAAGACCCACTCGTTGCTTTGCAACGAGCTTTGCTCTAGTTTATTTTGTTTTCGTTTCAAAATTAATAAAAAATATTGTAGGGGTGAGCACAGTCTCTGTATCTAAATTTGTGCATTAAATTATATTCAAGTATGTTTGTTTCCTATTATAAATTAATCGGTGAAATAAATATCTCTCTCTCTCTCCTTCTCTCTCTCTCTCTCTCTCTCTCTCTCTCTCTCTCTCTCTCTCTCTCTCTCTCAGTTCATCCGGTTATTAAACAAAATAAAGATAATGAACCAAAACTGCATGATTTAATTTAATAATCGGTTGAAGGTATGTATTTTTTTTCCAATATTAATTATTTCTAGGTATAATTCTAGATCTGCTAGATACATGTTAAAGATTAAAAGACTCTCAACTGCCTTTGTTATATCGGGCAGGATATTACTGCTTTGTTTGTCTAGACATAGTTTTGTTTGTTTGTGTATATCTAATTAGAGTCTTTTGTCTGTCTAACTTAAGAAAACCCCTGGAACTAACACAGAATATACAAGATGTACACAACAGTTGTGTCGTGTGCCCAGGTGCACGTTTGTGTATATCTAATTAGAGTCGATTGTTTGTCCAACTAAAGAAAACCCCTGAAACTAACACAGAATATAAAAGATATACACAACAGTTGTGTCGTGTGCCCAGGTGCAAGTCAGGATTTCTAAATGCGTTGAAATCTTAGTATGTACGTGTATACGATAAGTCTAGTGAATACAAGTTAATTTATATTTGTAATTCATTTTCAAAGTATTATTTCCTAGCTCTGGGTTTCAAAATTGTGACGTCTACAAATTAAAGATACATGTAAGTAAGAGTAAATGTAGAGGCTAATTAATGCCTGTACCGGTGATCATAGATATGGGTTAATTGTTTAAATATATGTATAAGAGTAAATATGACACATACCCGGCCTGTTACATCATACAATAAGGCCTAATAGATTCAATGCACTTAATAAAAGAAATGCTTTCATCTTCTTCCTTGCATTTCATTTAGCTATGAATTAGATGTACGTTTATCTACTCAGTTTAAATCTTTTTTTTTTACTAAGTAAGCCTAACGGTTCCCATTAAGGTATAATATTTTTTTTTTCACTGAAGACCAATTTTTCCGTATTTCATTCTAAATATATGCATGCATGTAAT
Organism: Magallana gigas; assembly: GCF_963853765.1. NCBI lineage: Eukaryota > Metazoa > Mollusca > Bivalvia > Ostreida > Ostreidae > Magallana > Magallana gigas. The sequence continues at coordinate 49,890,087 of NC_088860.1, read as the reverse complement.
TTATAAATTAGATATGATTGATTGTTACAATTTGAATGGAAGTCAAAATCTTTTCAAGTAAAAAAACACATTGAATACATTGATTCAATATCCACTGATATAGTTGCCGTGGCGCAGAGGAAGTGAGGTGATGCTGGCAAACGAAGGGTACCGGGTTCGATCCTCGTCTTGGGCGTTGGATTATTTTTTTTTCATTTTATTTTCTAGAACAAAAACCGTTTTTAATACCTTTCCTATCATTATCATATAGTTAATATATTTTGTTGGTAAATTAAGCACACTATTGAATTACAAGATTTTTTAATGGCTTAAAGTTAGCTTAAAGGTAGCTTAAAGGTGGCCTAAAGAAGTTTGGACATTAAGGACCTATACGTTGTCCTTAAAGGTGGCTTAAAGATAGTCTTTAAGCTGCCTTTAAGCCATCTTTATGTTTTCTTTAAGTCATCTTTAAGCAACACATATAGCTTAAAGGTGGCTTAAAGATCGTCTTTAAGCTACCTTTAAGCATCTTTAAGCTATATTTAAGGAGAACTTAAAGATGGTAATTCATCCTGTGAATACGATATTGGCGGGAGAAAGGTAAATGTTATGATGTCGTATTTTTAAGGGGCAGTATTAGGCTCAAACCATATATAGTCCTTTCAAAGGTCAGAGCAATCACATTTTGTTCCAGTGTTTCATACAAACCTTAAAACAGGGATCTAGGCGTGGATACAATGTCTTTTTTTAGAATGCAAAAATAAACAAATTTTGATAAAATGTGAATCAGGAAAGAAAAGATATAAAAGTCAGATAACAACAAAGTACAAAAGGAAAAATAATACTTATTGTTTACACTTAAGATCAATTTAAACACGACTTTAAACACAACGGATCTATTTATTTAGAGAATGTGTATTACACACTGCCTCGTTTAACTTCATGTAAAGTTGAACTTAAAGACACATTTTCATTGAAATATTTTAGTGGTTATTTTAATCGTATCGTCAAAGTTGTTTTTTTCAAACACTAAATACATGCATTTGACATGATTTTCAAAATTAAAAAAAATATCTAATTCTAAATCTAAATAAACTTTTAACTAAGATGTGTTGTTTTCTCATGTTAAAGGGATTTTGTTATTATTTTATTGGGAAAAAAAAAACAAGAAACCCATCCGTTTCTTGTCAGACATATGCCAGAATAAAAAAAACCTTATAATTCGAGATTTGGGCTTAAAATATGGATGTCGAATATTTAGTATTAGGATAAATGGTAACTGGATTTAAATATTAATCTTCGTAATTAGTCCTACGCATAAATATAATAAGTCACAATGTGATCCTTTTGTTTTCCTCTGCACGGTGTTAGTAAATATCCACTATAAAAGCCTTTAAGTTAATAATTTGAAATTTTTCCACCTTAGTCCACATTCATATAGATAGCAAAGTCTTTAGTACATAATTGGGATTGAAATTACAGGAAACTAAATTGCAGCATTATAATTACTAACCTAAACTTATATTTATTCCTAACTTATTTTTAAATAGGTTTTTCATTTATATGGAACGCCATAGCTGCCTTATGTGCCTATTTCATGTGAAGATGGTGCTTTATTATGTTATGCTGTGGTTATTTCATGTGAAGATGGTGCTTTATTATATGAAGGTGGTGCTTTTATTATATGAAGATGGTGCTTTATTATATGAAGATGGTGCTTTTTTATATGAAGATTGTGCTTAATTATATGAAGGTGGTGCTTTTTTATATGAAGATGGGGCTTTATTATATGAAGGTGGAGCTTTATTATATGAAGATGATGCTTTATTATATGAAGATGGTGCTTTTTTATGTGATGATGCTTTTTATGTGAAGGTGTTTTTTTATGTGAAGATGGTGCTTTATTATATGATGGTGCTTTTTTATATGATGGTGCTTTTTAATGTGAAGGTGGTCACTCGGAACTCCTCTTATTTTTGAATACTGGGTTAACCATTTATGTATTATCTCTTAATATTGAAAGTAAAACAAAAAATTGATGCGATCAAAATCCATTTGATACACTATTGCTAGTTCCTCTTTTTTTCTAGCACAATTAGTATATAAGCTATCGAGAAGATCTAGCTGTGTACGACTTTACCCCAACCGAACTTACATCTATTAAGTGACAACTATATAATGACGGAATATTACAAGAATTAAAGCCTAGTAACGTTATCCTGAAAATCAGAAAATTGAATTTAATAATTATTTGTGTTTAAGTGAAGGTTATGCCCTAGCAATCTGATGAAAATAAGATCTTTGATCCGCTCTTAATTGAGAGTTGATTTTAATCAACTCTCCTATGCAGTTACTCAGACAAACCGAAAGTGAAACAGTGTTTGGACCTCATCACAAATCATCGCTGCTGACAAGACTTAGTTCTTGAACGTAATTGATAAATTCGATGTAATGTATGCTAAAGCATTGTTTTTCAAGGAAACTTATTTATAAATAGCTTGAAAATAGTCAGATTTTAAATGGTACGAACAATTTAGATATTTTTTGTAGTCGTATGTATTCCTACGCCAGAGTTCAATATAGTCTCGTTCTTCTCGACGCTCGGCTGTCTCCGTAAATCTCCGACAAGCAGAGAGTCTCCCTTGCTTGTCGGAGATTTACGGTTTCAGCCGAGCGTTTGGTTGAACGAGACTATAGAGATCAATATTTCTTGGATCCATACAATTTTCGAGAAATATTTCTATTACTGATACATAGTTTAATTGAATTAACTTTATCTTTAAATATTATTTAAGATGATTCATATGGGGGGGGGGGGGGGGTTCTCGACATTCTTGTCGAAAAAGTCCAAAAATTCATATTAAAAAAATGTGCGAAATTCAAATACAAATTAGAAACTACATGTACTTGTCATGCAAAATAACATATCATTGATTTTAAAATAAATCAACATCGACAAAATCAACTCTCGTCAGTTCTTCAGTACTTTGATTTTGTTATTGTCATCGCCCAGTCGGTCTTCGTCATTGATGACCGTTCCTCTTTAACCTAAGTGGCGAGTTGGAGGAAGAGCTCACATTCCGAGTGTTTCAAACAAGATATTATAAAAAAAAGAACAAAAACAAATAAAGGAACGGATTGAGGATCTGATTTTAAACAGACTGATGCCCTAGGTGATAGGATTTGACTTTAAGATAAAGTAAGGGAAAGTCACAGGGAAATGTCTACTATACTATGATATAGCTCAAAGAAGGCCCTTTTATAAGTGGTAAAGACAAAAGTAAAATGTCAAGAAATACTGACAAAATATTGTATTATTCAATTAATCATATTTGTCAATTCAGTTGAGATTAAGTCGTACAGTTCAGCTCGTAACATAAATGCTTATTATGCTAAAAAAGAGGAACTAGTAATTGTGTATTAAATGGATTTTAACTGTATCAATGTTGTTCTAGTTTCAAAATTTAGAGATAATAAATGTTTAACTCAGTCTTCAAAAATAAAGTTCCGAGTGACCATCTTCACATTAAAAAGCACCATCAAATAAAAAAGCACCATCTTCATATAATAAAGCACCATCTTCATATAACAAAGCACCATCATCACATAAAAAAGCACCATATTCATATAATAAGGCACCACCTTCATATAATAAAGCACCACCTTCATATAATAAAGCATCATCTTCATATAATAAAGCACCATCTTCTCATAAAAAAGCACCATCTTCATATAATAAAGCACCACTTCATATAATAAAGCACCATCTTCATATAATAAAGCACCATCTTCATATAATAAAGCACCATCTTCACATGAAATAACCACAGCATTATATAATAAAGCACCATCTACATATTAAATAGCCACATAAGGCAGCTATGGCGTTCCATACATCTACGTATAACTTTGATGTAAGAAGGAATCTTGGATAGCATTTTTAAGCCTCTCTGATATAAAAGGTTTTGTTTTATTTTGATTTTCTATATTTTTGGTTTTATTGGGTTTATTAGTGAAAGTCATATTAAGTGACGGACAAGTGTGACCGAGTGTGGATTTGGAAGTGGTGAAAATATACAATCTTACTTGTTCATTTGTTAAAAAATTTCATCAGTTCAAAATGTCTCAACTGTTTTGTAGAAACGCTTCGCTCATCCACGTTACAATAGTATTATCATATTTTGTAAAAGTGTCATTGTTGAGAAGAAGGTGCAGAGTATTTATCATGTACTTCTATGATGAATTTTAACACCTTAAGGTCCCCCGATTAATTTAGGGGTCACGGATTTATTAATGTACAATTTTTACTTTACACAAATCATGAATATAAATATTTTTATTTATTGTGATGTAGTTTTTGATGAAGTATTTCACAGGGTTTATTCAGAAAGGATTTTAAATATTGTTTCTGCTATCTAGTCTTCCCTTTTCATTGAGATACTTTGTACCACGTTATGTTAAATTTGACCACATGTAGCAGTAAAGAAAAGGTCAAATATTTGGATTTTTTTAGAAGAACGGCAGGATTAGCGATATGTTATCAGAGAAGCGTGGTATCAAAAATGTTTGTTTGCAGAAGACAATTGTCTGACTTGCTACTATCAAACATTTTGCAATTGTTCCTGCTTTATCCCGTTGGTTGTTTTTAATATATATTGAATGCTCCTCCTCCTCACCCTTCTCCTCATTCTCCTTTTCCTCCTCTTTATTACCTACAAATTAAGCAGAGAAGATAAAAAGTGAAAGACAAATATGCATTTTCAATATAATTTCTGAGATTTTATTATCTTGATAATTTACAAATAGAAAAAATGTTTTATTCTTTCATGCTGCAGATGATATATGAGTTATAAGCCATATTGAACACATACCTTGTACAGCTAATGTTTCTTTCTTTTTCTTTTCTTCTTCATTAACTTAAAATTAAATAGAAAAGATAGAAAGTAGAAGACAAATATGTATTTTTATTTAATTTTCTGAGTTTTTTTTTTATTTACAAATTAAAACATTCTCTTGTGTTTGAACCTTCCCAACTAGTTCCCCGCAAAAGTCAATGTCTTTTTGCTGCAAAAATTATATAAATAACACTACTAAGTCATAAAAGTACTGATAATCCCAATTTTTACTGATAAACCTAGACGTTTACTAACAATGTACTGACATTACTGATAAACTTAGAAAAGTACTGATAAAGTTAAACTGTACTGAACAACTTAGAGAAGTACTGACTAGTACTGATAAGTATTGAATTCATTGTTCTTACTCCCGCTAGAGCTTAAAGGACTTTAAATTGTATTAAATAATGTATTTTGAATTATAATAAAGTATTAAATGATTATTTATAAAACTTATAAATGACATTTTTCTTGAAAGAAAATGTTAATTTTATATGTAATTTTATAAGTGGAGAAAAAATTGAGCCAAGTTCTGAAAAATACTGGCCCCGCTGTTTTTACTATTACTGAATAAGATTTTATCTGATTTTTTTTCTTGTATGTTACTTTTCCACATTTATTAATCAAGCCACCAAGATACAGTGTAAAATTTATATTTACTGATATTAATTTTGAAGCAATAACTGGGTCTGTTATATTTAATTTGTTTAATGTTAACAAAATTATGATCATAAAAATTGTCATAACTATATACGACCTCGTTACGAGTAACGATTAGGTCTTCAGTCCGATTTTTTTAAAAACATTTTAAATGATACCATGAAATATTGATACAATTTCATAATTAACACCCCCCCCCCCCCCCCAAAAAAAAATATTGAATACAAATCCCTAATTACGTCAAACATGGTCCTGACGATGCATTTTTTCAAACCGATAATGTAGTGTTCAACAACTTTGATTCTATAATGCATAACAAAATATTTATCGTTTTCAAGTTTTTCGTAATAGACTTTACGAGTTTCCTGGTCCCTAATTAAAGGGGCCAGCCCCTTTTTCTTGATTTTATTGGAAAGAACTTTTGATTTTCTACCACTTTTGTTGTATATTATTTAACAAAATATCAACTGATAAAATGATTCAGATCAAAACGTATGAACATTTTGAATGAAAACTCGTACCCAATTTTCGTGCCTCGGCGAGTTCAATGAAATGGCGCCACTGGTGTAAAACAATACAATAGTGCACAACTTCAAACTATAGACTAACTATTCTGAAAATTTCGTATTCATATCTTGAATAGTTTCTGAGATCAGCTCTGCACAAAATAGAAAATACGCAGTAACTCGGTACCGGAAGTGACGATTTCAAAATTTAAAAACAAATGATTACAGACAAGTTAAATAAATATTTACGCAGATGTAAAATATGATGCAATAAAATTATATTGCATAAAAGTTAATGTTTACGCAGGTATACACTCTGCGTACGATTTAATATATTTGATATACAGGTAAATATGTTACCCTGTTCCTAAGAACTTCGTTTTTCATTTTCAATGTTAACAGATATGATTAACATATAATGTTGCTTAATTTTGATCTAAAAAATTTAAAAATTAGTATCCTGACGGAATGTTGGATAGAATTTGACAATTCTTGTATTCGTATACGGCGCACCGAACGAGTTGCAACTTAGTAATAAATTTACTTGCTTATGAAAAGGCACGAAACGATTAAACGATAGGATAAACAGAACAATTGTTGAAATTAAACGATAAACCTGATAGGATTAACGCACGATAGAACAGTATACACGCACGATAGGATAGAATTAACGCACGATAGAACAGTATACACGCACGATACGATAGGATTGATACATGATACGATAGGATAGGATTGTAAAAAAATAACGTTGCGGGTACTGTATGTGTAAAAGAATTTACGAGTGTCTTGGTCTCTAATTTAAGGGGCCAGCCCCTTTTTCATGAATGCATTCGAAAGTACTCACGAATACCGACATTTTTTGTTCTTACGCCTATCTAAAATTGTTGATCATTTTTTTTTTTAGATAAAAGTGATTAAATATTTTAGAGGCCAGCCCTTTAGATCCTTAATAGCAACAAACATTGGTCTTTTCATTAGTGTAATCGATTAGAATCATCAATGGAGACAGTTTCTCTTCTACAAAGTTTAACAAAATATGTCTCCTTCTCTATATATATTGCGTCAAAGTTTAAGTACTTTGGCCCCCTAAAAATCCCTAATTACGTTAGAAATGGGCGTGGCAATGATTTTACATGATAGATATTGTTACGATCAACAACTTTGCTTCTACAATGAATTAGAAAATCTTTTCGTTTTACGGTTATTTGTAAAAGAGTTTACGAGTGTCTTGGTCCCTAAATAAAGGGGCCAGCCTTTTTTTCTTGAATTGGTTGGAACGGTCTTAGGAATACAAAATTTTTTTTGTTCTTACACTCATCTGAAATTGTTGATCATTTTTGAGATACAAATGATTGAATATTTTAGGGGCTAGCCCTCTAGATTTTTAATGGGGATAGAAATTGGTGTTTTGATTAATGGAATCGATTAGAATCACCAATGCAAACATTTTCTCTTCTACAATGCTTAACAAAATATGTCTCCTTCTCTAGATAAATTGCGTCAAAGTTTAAGTACTTTGGACCCTAAAAATCCCTAATAACGTAATAAATGGGCGTGGCAATGATTTTTCCCGATTTATATTGTTACAGTCAATAACTTCGCTTCTATAATGCATTGCAAAATCTTTATCATTTTCAAATTATTTGTAATAGAGTTAACGAGTGCACAACTTCAAACTATAGGCTACCTATCCTGAAAATTTCATAGTCATATCTCTGATAGTTTCTGAGATAAACTCTGCACAATATAGGTCGTAACAAAATAGAAAATCGGCCGTAACTCGGTACCGGAAGTGACGATTTCAAAATTTCAAAAAAGTCTAGAATTATGAACTCTGGCAATCATCTGTGAAAAAAAATGTTTGAAATCGGCCGAATAGTTTCTGAGAAATCGCGTGCACAAAATTTGTGGAAAAAAAATAATAAGAAACAGTACGAAAACAATAAGGTGTTCCGTTGAAACGGAAGACCTTAATTAAAAAAAATGTAATATGGGGCTTTACTTGGTACACATAAAATCGTGTTGTACAAATAGGAAGGGATGGAATTAGAGTTAGATGTTTGCAAATGACTTGAAATGCCACGGTTTTTTTTTTTTTATTTTCAGACGTTAAACATGTTTTATATCAATGTTTTCCCATATGCAGATATTTACATTGGCAGATATGTGTTCTTTTATAAACCCGTAAAATTGCGAAACGTTCAATTCTGTATGAACTTTTGCATAACGCAACAATGATCATAGCACGCGCTTATCGCGTGTCGCATGGATAATTGTAAACTTAAAATATCGGTAATTTTAACAGTTCTGAACGAGGTGTCTCTTTCAAACTTAAATATAAGTAAGAAATATCAATGTAAAAAAGTCAATCGGTTGTTACGTAATCAAATCTACTAAGAAGCCCTTCAGACTTTACAGGATTTGATCACGTGATTTCACCAAATATTACATTAGTAATCAGGTCATTTGATCACGTCATTTCACCAAAGATTACATTAGTAACATTAAATACAATTCTATTTGTAGTTTACAATATATATTCATGCTGAGTTTATTCCATAAGGGCAGTATTTCTAAAATTTTAATGTATACATGTAGATTTCTTATTTGCAAAAAGAGCAGAAATCGTCAGTGCTCACATTATTTTTGTTAAGATAGTATTTTGTAAGCAACATTATGAAAAGAATTCTGTACTGAAGCCACTGTACTGAGGTATCAGCACTTGTTTTAAAACATTCTTTAAAGAACTCTTTAACTAAAACATTAATTTCTAGTTCCATGGATAATTCACTGTTCCATTTCTGAATGGAATTTGGTATAATATCTTTACTATGAATAAGATAACACCCCCTTTTTTGAGTATTTTCAAACAATAAAACATACTCAACGTAAAATGGAATGTATAGATAGTGATCTTTTTTAACATAAGCTCTTTTTATACACTTATATCTAACGAAACTAGATATTGCATAAATGACACTAGTGTATAGCATTGTACATATATTAGACAGCTTAAAATATTGTACAAAATCACGCTGTTTCAAACTTTGACCATATTCATTTAGGAAGTTACCTATAATTGTAATACCATGTTTATAACCATTGTAAATAAAATTTGATGCGGGATACAACGTACGGCTAACCGGTAGTCAGACCTACGGCGCTAAAAAAGATCAACTATTACAAGGTTTATGGTAACATGAAAGCAATATGTTAACTTTATAACAAACATTTGTACAGTTTGTACAGAGAGAGAGAGAGAGAGAGAGAGAGAGAGAGAGAGAGAGAGAGAGAGAGAGAGAGAGAGAGAGAGAGAGAGAGAGTTTGCATTGATTTTATATCAAAAGTTACAAAAAGTTTACCCAGAAATCGATTTCTCAATTCTCAATAACTTGACAAGCAATCCTAATTATACCCGCACTATCTAAAGAAAGTTTGGGTTTATTGTTGTTACCCTGTTCCGTCCGTCCGTCCGTCTGTCCGTCCGTCCGTCTGTCACGTTTTACTTCCTAAAACTGCTCTTACATCTTATAAACCAGCAAATTGAACTCTTGGAGTTTGATTTGGGTTATCATGTTGTTTTGTAAAAAGGTTTCAAAAATTCTCTGTTAGTCCTGGGGGGCAAATAATTGGCAAAAAATGACGTTTTTTTTCACAAAAAACCTTCTTCCGCGAACTCCTCCTACATTTTCAACAGTAGACAAATCATCTTTTGGAATATGTTTTAGGGTATCCTATAGATGCGCAATAAGGTTTCGGAATTTTCAATTTTGTCCTTGGGGTCATTAAATGGCTGAAAAAGGACGTGTTTTTTTTTTTTTTTTACAAAAAACTGGTTTCAAAAACGTCATTTTTTTTGGCAGTAGCCAAATGATCTTCTAGAATATGATTGGGGGTGTCATATTGAGGCGTAATTAGGTTCCAGAGTTTGTTTTTATTAAGGGAATCAGTGGGCAACAAAAAATGACGTTTTTTTGCAAAAAAGTATGGTTCCCAGAACTCCTCTTACAACATTTGGAGTAGCTACGTCATCTCTTGGGATATAATTGGGGCTGTCCTATAGATGTGCAATAAGGTTTAAAAAATTTAAATTTCATCCGGGGAGTCAAAAAGTAGCAGAAAATTGACGTTTATCACAAAAAAAAAAAACATTGATCCAAGAGCTCCTCTTATGATTTAATGGATAGACAATCATATCTTGGGATATGATAGGGACTACATGTTCTATAAATGTGCAGTAAGGTTTTAAAAATTTAAATTTCATCCAGGGAGTCAAAAAGTAGCAGAAAATTGACGTTTATCACTTCAAAAAAAAACATAGATTCTAGAACTCCTTTTATGATTTAATGGATAGACACATCATATCTTGGGATATGATAGGAACTGTTCCATAGATGTGCATTACGGTTTTGAAAAATTAAATTTAACCCTGAGGCCCATTATATACCGGTACATACCTTTTGACGCCTTGTAAGAATCAAGAATATATATGGTTAAGGGGTGGGGATCTCAACCGTTTTCGAGATATTTGTGCACTTCCTGTTCAAGGGGGTCATGACCACCCCCGGGGCCCATGACCTACATATCGTTTGATGCCCCTTGACACTAGGAACAAGAATATATATGGTTTAAGGGTGGGGATCTAAACTGTTTTGAAGATATTAAGGGACTTGCTGTATGAGGGGGTCATGACCACCCACAGGGCCCATGACCTACATAACATTTGATGCCCCTTGACATCAGAAACATGAATATCTATGGTTTAGGGGTCATGATTATAACAGTTTCTGAGATATATGGTAATTTCAAATTCCTGGGGGATGAGGATAACCCCAGGGGTCAGATCTAATAAACCCTATATATTGCCAGTAACAGCCAATATATGATTATGAAAACCCTATATTATTATCTTTGTCCGTTTTCAAGTTACCATTAATATTTACATTAGAGTCCTCGATTCTTCCTACAAGGTTCAATGTTAGACCCCAGGGGTCAGATCTAATAAACCCTATATATTGCCAGTAACAGCCAATATATGATTATGAAAACCCTATATTATTATCTTTGTCCGTTTTCAAGTTACCATTAATATTTACATTAGAGTCCTCGATTCTTCCTACAAGGTTCAATGTTAGACCCCACACCCTTTTGACACCCCCCTCCCCCTCATTACGTGCATTACGGTTTTGAAAAATTAAATTTAACCCTGAGGCCCATTATATACCGGTACATACCTTTTGACGCCTTGTAAGAATCAAGAATATATATGGTTAAGGGGTGGGGATCTCAACCGTTTTCGAGATATTTGTGCACTTCCTGTTCAAGGGGGGTCATGACCACCCCCGGGGCCCATGACCTACATATCGTTTGATGCCCCTTGACACAAGGAACAAGAATATATATGGTTTAAGGGTGGGGATCTAAACTGTTTTGAAGATATTAAGGGACTTGCTGTATGAGGGGGTCATGACCACCCACAGGGCCCATGACCTACATAACATTTGATGCCCCTTGACATCAGAAACATGAATATCTATGGTTTAGGGGTCATGATTATAACAGTTTCTGAGATATATGGTAATTTCAAATTCCTGGGGGATGAGGATAACCCCAGGGGTCAGATCTAATAAACCCTATATATTGCCAGTAACAGCCAATATATGATTATGAAAACCCTATATTATTATCTTTGTCCGTTTTCAAGTTACCATTAATATTTACATTAGAGTCCTCGATTCTTCCTACAAGGTTCAATGTTAGACCCCACACCCTTTTGACATCCCCCCCTCCCCCGAAAAGTGGTTGTCTAACTCAAATGAGAAAAATCAAACCAGAGTGCACAACTAGATATGCAGGCCTATCATATCCTAAGTTTTGTACAATTCTGTGGCTATCTCTGAGAAACAAGTTCATAGCAGGAAAGAAGAAAAAGAAGATGAAGAATAATAATACATGTATTAAGAACCGTACAAAAACAATAAGTCTCCAAATTTCATTCGGGAGACTTACTAATAAAGATTAAATAGAGATAGGATCATCAAACATCAATAATTCAAAGATAATTGACAATTTCTTATTCTAAGGGGGTCAGGATGACCCCTCAGGGTCATGACTTACATGCCATAATGACCTGATGCGCCTGCATGACATCAGGAGGAATAATATCTTTGGATTAAGGTGGGGATCTCAATGGTTTTGATGATATTTAATAATTTCAGGAAGAGCTCTTGGGATCATGACCTACATATACCATCTTAAATGCCTTGAACAAAGAAACAATAATATAATATGTACATGATATGTGATTCAATTTAAGAACCCAGATATAGATCAATCATCTGTTTTGTAATACTTCCTATGTATATATATATATATATATATATATATATATATATATATATATATATATATATATATATATATATATATATATATATATATATATATATATATATATATATATATATATGTATTAGTTTGTGTTTTGTTTTATACTATTCATGTTCATGACTGTAGTATGGCTTAGTCTTATTTCAAATTACATTAAAAAATTGTCAAATATATGACTTGGAACCCCCACTCCCAAACAAACTCAAATATAAAATGTTCTTCCCCCCCCCCTTCCTTGTCGAATGATCTATTAAAATCAAAATATAATTTGGGTGTCTAAAAATTTTTATAAACTGGTAAAAAATGTTATTCTTAAAAAAATTTATATTACACCTTGCATAATTGACACATGATCTATTGAGATATGATCAGAGGTCATATTTCTACCTTGGGATCAATAAGTAGTATTCATTGACAAATTAAAATTAATAACAATAAATGATTTAAATAATAAATGTTTATATTCCACATTCACACACCCACCCCCTAAATCTAACCTGGTTATAAAGATTCAGTCTTCTTAATACATTCTTACATGTGTACAGTAGCAAATTTTAAATCACTTCTTGATTGCTTTTTCTCTCGTGATTCACATGAACATTTTGAAAATTGCTTAATTCAATTTTTTTTAGATTTATAAACAAAATGTTATATGCATCACTTCCATGTGCATGTATTCGCCTATTTGGGGCAATTGTAAAGTCTCCTAAAGAAAGCAGTGACATCATTAGGCTAGGAATTACCCACATGTATCAAACACTATTGTATAACATATGAATAAGATAAGATACATTATTATTTCTAGGTCTAAAATGTCAGGGTGTCTCCAAGGGGGGGCATAATCTATATACAATTTTATGCGCAATGACACAAAAAGCAAAAATACATAATATGGTTTAGGGATGAAGATCTCCGATCTCAAAAGTTAACAAAATATATAGTGTAACATATCATTTCCTATTTCATAAAGGCGGGGGGTTGGGGGGTTAAAGACAACATCTGGGGGTCATTAATGTACTTTACACCATTTGATGCATCATAATGACATTAGAAGATATTTTGTATATTCCTGTTTCTTGGGGTCAGAACAGTCCCATAAGGTCATGACCTACATTGTATTTGATGCATTATAATACATTAAGAAAGAAATACTCCTTCCTTCCTATTATAACTCATATAAAAATGATAAGTGTCTACACCTACATGTAATACACAAATTTAATAAGAAAGGGTCAATATGGGGTCAACTCAATAGTGCATGCAGTCTGACAAATGTAAAAAAAAATAACTTTTGCAACTAAAATGACAGAAACTTTACAAATGCGATAGGATAGGTAACGATGATAAGCTTATCTAAATATTAAAAGATGATGATACAGTATGCTGTCAAAGGGAGATCACATTTAGAAAGTGAAAGTAGAACTTATATATGTACATGTATGCTGGCATCTCATTATAATGTGCTACTGCTACTACATGTATTATGCTTACCTTTATTGGTCAACATCATAATGATAATCCAATTAAAACACAATAATGAATTCCTTTAGCTGATCTTAACTAATCCTTTTCTGCATACGGAATAAACAGACATGTATGTATGGGTGTTGCGAAAACGCGGAACGGAAAGCAGAACGGAATGGAAAATATCATCACGTTTATCGCTTAAAAAGGGTATAGACTGGCCAGAAACGATTTACTTTGTATTTTTTATTAATATCTAATGAATGATTATCAACATGTTGTTATCTTATTAATATTCATATGGATGTCTATCAATTATAGCATTGTATTCATTCGGCTTTAGTTGAGAACGAAACGGAAAAACAAATGTATACGAATTGTGAAACAGTAACATGATTAAACGAGCAAATTAGGTATAACTTTTTACTTATTTTTCTTATATGGTATTGCTGGCATATCAGCGTAACGTACGCAGTTAGTAAAAGCGTTTTATGTGTGTTTTGAGTATTTTTATATTTCAAATATCATGTACATGTATAAACTTACATCAAAATGGAATTTTCGGTGTTCTAGACGATCTTTTATTATACAGACGATACAATATCATTGAGATGGAAGAAAAAAAAACCGTAGGACTGACGACATTAAAAATCAAAATACAGTAAACATTAAAATATCCGGTAATTTGTGAAACTAGTAATTTGTGAAACTAGTATTTTTAGCAATGCAATTTTGTTTACGTTTGCATTACTAAGCAGTACTGTTGTTTATTCCAGCAGCTATATATATATGATCCGCATAGAGAGCTCTAGACGTTGCCTGGTTTGATTTTCCTATTATATATTGGGACTATAGTCTGTCGATCCCAAAATATTCATTCAGCACATTTGGACGATTTATAATAGAAAAAGTTGACATCTTTTCTCCATTCGGAAGTCACTCAGAAGACCTTGCACAATTTTTCAACACTATCACCCGGGTCTGTTGAAATGCAAAACCCCGTACACTTCTTTATTTTTAGCCGTGTATTTATACCAGCTGATAAGCTAGAGAGGACGTTTTAAAGAAAGAATAATGAGAATGTTTAATACTTCTAAAAGAGAATCGCTTGAACCCTGAGGTATATATAAATATACAGCAAAAAGTGAATCGAGGATATTTTGGGACAGAATATAGTGGTCAATGCATGTACTGTTAATTTTGAGGAAATAAATATTCTTGAATAAATAATCTAATATTGCTAATCTTTCAAAAAAATAAAATAAAAAGGTACATATGATAAAGTATATCGTTTTAGCATGATTAACAAATGTATGAAGTAAATAACATTAGATAAGATTTTCCGTTTTCCCTTCCGTTCCGCTTTCCGTTCCGTTTTCCGTTCCGCGTTTTAGCAACACCCATGTATGTATTCACGTGAACCCATTTAATCAAAGAGCTGGGTAAAACTAGTACCCGCTAATGAGACATGCAGATCTGTGTTGTGTACGTAACTTCAGACAAAGACATTCATTTGTAACATGCATGTTTTTTAATGACATATTCTTCAAATCCACTTGCACTATTTTATTAGGTAAATAACAGCTTTAAGGTGGTGAAGGACACCTGCATATTGTGATGTACATGTATACTTTCTATTGAGATAAACAATAAAGTATATTAAATATTGATTCAATATTTATCCCCCAAATAATGTTACCTAACATTGAAGCGCAATGGGTTAGAGCGTTTACGTGTCTGTAAGAGCATTGGGGTCCAAAGTATATTTTTGGTAATTTTACAATTGATATAAATGAATTTTCATGGGGAGGGGGGGGGGTCTGGACCCCTCACTCCCACCCCTTTCTTTAAATCTGTGCACACGATGATGTTCAGGTAGGCACACAGAAGCAAATCTAAAACCGGCAAGCGCCACAGGGAGGGGGCGTAATTTAATTTTTAATTTTGTTTGTAATAATTATATAGACCATTATACTTTCTATGACATAAAATGTTAAGATTATTGATTAACTGAAAATTCACTGCAAAACAGTTCTACCCCAAATTGCATATAAAGTGCTGCTCATGTCACGATGTGTATTATCATATGGGAAGGGATCTCATCCTTCAGTTATGAAAATTATAAATTTTAATTGTATTACCGGAGCTTGCATATAGCCTTCATTTTTAATTAAACTGGTACAAAACAGTGTTATTTAGGGACAAACACATGGTGCGGGTATTACTGTCTAATGACAGCATCTAGTTAATTTTTATGTATGTATGTTTGTATTATGTATAATATTTTAGATAAACTAAGAGCGGTCAATTTAATATTTTATCCATCAATGTCTTATTTTACACCAGATCAATTGACAAAGAATCTAAAACACATATTTAACAACTGATTGATTGAAGTTAAAAGTTTTCAAAGGTGATGATGTTGACATTTTTATATAATAGCACTGTACGCAGCCCTTCTTGACAACTTGCAGTGCACGGTAGCGAGACTGGGAACAATGACTGACATACACACGTGTACATGTATAAATACACTCACTTTCTAAGATCTGAATGGCCTGTAAGTGATTATATAATAGCTACAAACAATGAGGTGACAGAGACACATGTTCTTGAATATACACACATGTCCTAAGATATGAATGCTTGGTACTGCTAAACAATAATGCAATATATTGTTTTACATGTGTAACAACCCTGAATACCCCCCCCCCCCCCTCACCAGTTTTTCAAGTAAGGAAAACAGAATTTGAAATTTTTAATTCAACAATTCTAAGAACTTTAAACTGCATTTGACACAGTGATATGAACTAAAACTTAATTGCTCTCTCATATTTTGCATTTTTCAAATAAAATTTTAAAAACAAATGTATGATTTTTTTCTAATTTTAAACAGGAAACACTGTTTTTAGATCATGCATTTGTGTACTACCTGTTACCGGCATTTGTATACGATACATTCATTAATCATTTATTAACTGCATCATTGCTTTATATGTACATGTATGAAGACAACTGTATACAATAATGCATATAGATAACTGAACTGGAGAATTCACACTGTGAAAAGTTAAAAGTTCCAAAGAACGGAACTAATCCTACCTTCCGAAAATATCAACTCTATTTCTCTCTATGCATCAAAAAACAAAGCAGACATGTCAAAATATATGTGATCATTTCGATCGGTGTGTGATTATTTTGATGTTCTATAATTATGTTTTGTTATTATGCGCTTTAACTCGGGCATGTTACATGGCTCTTCTACTTGTTTTTTGTTTTTGTACAAAACACGGTAATTTGTTCAAATATATGTAATGAGATATATAAACGGTTTATCGGTATAAACAAGTCCAACTTGATTTTTGTCAATGTTGAGTCAGATGTTTAGATAAAATCTAGTCTCCTCAAGCTTCAATGTAGATGGATAGGGTTAAATTCTAGATTTATATTATTTCACGAAGACAAAATCAAAGATAAACACCTTATGTCTCTGTCATAGGCGCTTCGAGCTTACCGCAATCAGAAGTATGCGGAAACACAGCGCTTCGATTAACTAGAATGTGAAATGCGTGGACAACAAAATCATTACTGTTAAAAGAGTTGAAATATTGTTTATGTTTTCCGGGGGGGGGGGGGTCTGAGCAATATCTAACATTTATGCAAATGCAGATTTTTCCATGAAGGGTGGAAAGGGCGGGGGGGGGGGGGCAAGATTCCCCGCAAATCCGCGCACGGGTAATACGGGTAGTCGAATGCTAATAGCTATGTTTTGTTATGGGTGATCAAGTTCATTGATTTAAAGCTCAATAGTGTCAGTTTTTTTACTGTCTTTTTGTTTCGAAATAATTATCAAACCTAATGCTAACAACATAAATATTATAAAATCCGCCTTTTTCTTTTTTTTTAAAATAAGGCTCAATTTCTCCTCCGTTTATAAAATTGCATATAAAAATGACATTTTCATTTAAGGAAAATGTTATTAATAATTCAAAATACATTATCTAATACAATTTCACACCTTTTACGCTTTAGCGGGATTAAGAACAATGGGTTCAGTACTTATAAGTACTTGTCAGTACTTATCTAAGTTTTTCAGTAACGTCAGTAAAAAAGTGTCAGTACTTCTCTAAGTTTATCAGTACTGTCTGAGTTTGTCAGTACTTTTCTTAGTTTCTCAGTACTGTCAGTAAAAACTTCAGAACTTTGTAAGTTAATCAGTAATGTCAGTACATTGTCAGTAAATGTGTAAGTTTATGGGTAAAAAATGGGAATGTCAATACTAAGACTAAGTAGTTTAATATGATATGTTGCACTAATACAGTACCTTGCTCAATTAATACTGCATTATCACGTTTATCCGTTTGGATAAGTGGTGAAAGTTCTGAGGCTGTCTCTGTATGTTGTTCTTCGTCATCACGTCTTTTCCGGAATTGAATACCTAGATGTTGAAGAAAGCATAACAAATGTATTTACTAAATTTGTTTTTGTTTTCTGTACTCTGTGCACTTATTTCATTGTTTACCATTTTTTCAAGTTTTCCTTTAGTGCTAAGTATATCTGATTAATTTAATTAAACCACTGCTAGGAGAAATGGTTCTGAAGGTTGCGGGTTAAATAGCCGACAAAAACACACAGTCCTAATTTGATTTATAAATAGAAAAAACCCAGTCTTTATTTTTGGGAATGTCGTCCTCACTATCAAATATATTTTGTATTAATAAGAAAATTATCTATACATCACAAGGTAACGTTTTACGTAATTCAAGTATTATTACGTCTTACGAACTAAATAAGACATGAACGATTTATATAACATAAGAACTAAATAGACAAAAAAAAAAAATGATTTATAACAATTTTTTTTAAAAAGTGATGACATTCGTAATTACAAAAAGAAATGATCGCTTTGTTAAATGATAGATCGCTTACTTTTTTTCATAAAAGAATTATTTTGTCGACCTGAATGATTGTTCCGATAATTCTTTGAACAATAATCATTGCAATTCCATAAACATATCAAAATCCTTACTGAGATCGAAAACATGCAACAAGGGAAATAAATATACAAAGGGAGATCATTCGAACTTCTTGCTATAGCTATACAATCTCTATTCTTTACGCTTCGGGACAAGCATACTTATATTCTCCTCCAAAATAATCGTTAGAATTAAACTACAGTCGAAGAAAAATTATTTTATTACGTTAAAACAGTCTTTAAAAGCAGTAAATCATTTTTTTTTTTAAATCAATATATGAATTTTTTTTCGCTGAAGTCTAACTTAGACCGAATTCTTTTCCGCTGATCTAAGTACGACTTCAGCGGAAAAGAATTCATCGTAAAGACGGACATGTCATGTGACACTAAGATTGTATTATATGTTATAACATGTCCAGGCTGCAACGAGTACTATATTGGGGAAACAAGCAATCCACTTCGGGCCCGTGTGCGTGTGCATAAACAACACATAAACACCCCGGGATATCGACAGATACCGTTAAGTGAGCATTTGGACACTTGCGGCAATAAACAGTTTAAAATATTTCCATTTTACAAACTGTTGAGTGACAGTAATGTACAAAGAAGAGAAAAAGAAAAACATTTCATCCGTATTTTTAAACCTAAATTGAACTGTTTGTAATAATAATGTATTGAATTGTATGTTATCTACTATGTTGCAAATTATATTTTTTTTCCGCTAAATCTAGCTATGACGTCATAATACACATTGCCGTTCAACGCTCAAGTTTTTTGACGTTGCGTTACTATGTTACCATTATATAGCTTCTGAAGATTTTAGAATGAAAGCGCTTAAGGACGTTGGATCCTGCGATCAAAAGTCTTAAAGTTTTTTTCTAAAGTATTTTTTAAAAATCTACACACATAGCTTAACCAAAATTCAAAACACAATTTTAGGGTCTATATGCTTATTTTGGCGCTACGGTGTATTTAATATGACCTTTTTGCACTGAAAGTGCAGATTTCACATAAATCTCTTTTCCCTCTATATTTTATTACAAGAATGAACCATGGCACCAAATACAAATGTATAATATTTAAAATGAATAAGATTAAAATTATCATAAAGAAAAATGTTACAATTTCTTCACGCAATTATTATTTTGACCTTTTTGCACTGATAAAACACTATTTTTATTCATTACCAATTCAACATGTAATGAAATAAATTGAAAGTCTCAAAATTTTTCTCAAATTATGATAAACTTGTCAGAAAAATCTTAAAATTTCAGAAAATAAAACAAAAAGTATGGGTCTATTATGTAAAATTTGAGATATGGCATGAAATAAGCTGATTTTAGGCAAAAATTGGATTCATTTTTTCTTGACTTTTATGAAATATAAGTTAAATTTGCCGAAACGTGTCGATAGAAATATTGAAAAATTGTAAAAATATGTTTTCGTAACAAAATGAAGATATCCTAATGCACAAACTACCTGGGAATTTTGTTTGCACTGAAAATAAGGAAGCTAAAGTGACGGTACTCTAAACCAACTGAGTTATGAAAAATGTTCGTTTTCTTCTTAAAAACCTTCCGCCACAAAATATAGTCCCATACTAAACTCTGTAAATATGAACTTTTTCCTTTACTATTTTATTTAAGATAGTTTAATTGGCATTCTACAATTTGACTTTATAAGTAAAATCAATATGCGATGCATACTTTCTAGAATAGAGGTGTCCCAAAATGGCTACCCAAAAATAGAGGAACGAACCTCTTTAAGCTATATTGAACGTTTTTCGTGTTTTCTTATTTAATTTTTAATTTTAATTGTTGTGCCTCTAAAAATGTTATATACAACATTACGTGTAGCGGATGCAACGAATTCTATATAGGAGAAACTGGAACAACCCTACGCACCCGTATTCGTATACACAAACAACACGTCAATCAACCCGAGTACAGAAAAATTAAACTTAGTGAACATCTTGATATTTGTGGCCACGGACAATTTTCAGTATTTCCGTTTTATAAACTTTATACTGACAATGCAATTGAACGAAGGGAAAAAGAAAAACATTTTATAAAGTCACTAAAACCTTCGTTAAATAGTTTGATATATACTGTTTCATCGTCTTTGATTTTGTTTTACTGTATATTACGCTATATAACTTTATTCTATGATTGTTTCCTTCAATAAGCATTATGACGTCATAGTATTATTGTTGACGTTATCACTAGGTAACGTAATTACGTCATAGTTTTAACGACTGTAAAACGTCTGAAGATTTTTAACAATGAAAGCGCTTATGTTTTGCAGTTAGTGTTGCTTTTTTTCTTTTATTATATTTTTACCGGACACGGAGAAAATACTTTTGTGATTTGGATATATACTTACCAGTGACCGAGATGGCGACACGAAAAGAAAAAGAAAACGTAAACAAGAAGGAAACAAATGACTTTTTGTGTGAAATTTTGAAAAGGATTAATTTCATTGAGGAAAAAATGGAGGAATCAAATGTACTGATGAAGAAATTAATCAAGGTATGTGCGAAAGCTCTAGCCCTTTTGCAAGTGATGAAACGCATGTAAAATCCGTTATGACATCTAGCCTTGACGAGGAACAAATATTGTATCAATCTCCAACTGAAATCATTCAACGAGAAGTAAATGAGCTATCCTTGCAAAAAGAAGCTACCAAAATTAAACAGAAAATGAGAGCAGAATGGTGTAACAAGTTGAATTCAAAAAAACAATTATATTGGAAACAAATTAACAATTCTAATGATGCTGAACAGTATGAAAAATGGCTAAATCAAGAAAATGCAACTCTTCCGCGGAAATATAGAATTACAAGCATTCGCGGAGAACCTGAAGAACAAACACAGATTAGAGTCAATGTTGCTGTAGAGAGAGTCAAAGGGGAAATAGAATTACTGCGTATGAGGTCAGGTATTTCTAAACTAAAGGTCGCAAACATTGACGAGCAAATGATAGTCGATTTAAAGACAAAAGCAACAGACAGAGTCTTAGAAATTCTTCTGAGTATGTGGAAATTAGACTGTGAGAAAGAAGAAAAGAAGTCAGTGGACCGTTGGCGGTACAAAGAAATTTAGTTATTGGATTACGTAAGGAAATATGGCAATAATTGCATAAAAGAAAACGCGCCGAAACAAGTCAAGAGAAATGAAAACACAAATAAACAAAAGCCAACATATCAATCAAAACCCAGCAAACTAAGCTATGCTGAAATCACGTCTAAATCTTAAGATGCTCCTGAAGTGTTTGAAAATAATGCGCAAACTAACTTATTTCCATCGCAAATTGGCGATCCTAATAACCGGAGGAATACAAAAAATAACCAACACCATGGGCGAAAATCTCCGTTTGAAAGGAATTCGAATGCCAACAGAAACACATTTTATCAACCACTGATAAGAAAACCAGTAGGAAAAGACAATTTCCGCAAAACAGATATAATGTCCAAAACAATGGGAATTCTTATCATTCATCCGGGAATTTATTAAGGAGGAATGGAACGACCTACATCGGCAGAAAGGCTAATCATTATTTTTTAGGAGGAGGCAAACCAAGCCAAGGCCAAAGGTATCCGAACAACCGATATCTACAAGGACAGAGGACAGGGCGGAAATAGTAGACCCCAAAGTTATTAACCTGTCAAATAGATCATTGAACGAAGCTGAAATAAACTTACTTTCAAAAGGATTAAAATTTACACCAACGCCAAATGAAAGTAATCCTCAGGATTTAACTACAGACATTAAGGAATATACTAGAAAATTAAGACTAGCCGAATATTTCCATAGTGACGACGACGAAGAAAATATAACTGAAACAAGTCTTGTCAAAAACAAAACTAACTTTAATCCTAGAAAGGGAAGAAATGCTCTCCTAGATACAGTTTGTGATACTCTTGAAAGTCTATCAACTGAAAATAACACCCCTAAAAATAAAAGACAACATAATTTATTAAAATCAGAAGAAAATGATATCAAATCGTTGCTCAATGACGATTCGATCGTAATCAAAGAGGCGGACAAAGGAGGAGCAGTAGTAGTTATGGAGGCAAAGTACTACAAAAATAAAATACTGGAGATGCTAAACAACAACGAGTTTTATTGCTAAATAACTGAGAACAATGATAAAAAAACATTCAAAAAGTGAAACGATTACTTAAAGACCACCAGACTTCCTCCAATACAACAACCAAAGAAGCGGATTTTTTAACCGATTTTGATTTCCAGGAAAGTGTTTTTTATGGACTTCCTAAGATACATAAGTCTAAAACAATTACTAATGCCATCAAAATGCAAAATAATGCATATATTACTTGTATCAAACCGGACGATCTCACATTTAGACCTATAGTGGGAGGACCTAACGCTCCAACACAACGACTGAGTCATCTTATGGATATATTTCTAGAACCCTTATGCTCAGAAGTAAAAAGTTATGTTCGAGATGATCTTGATTTTCTGAGATATTTACCAGATAAAGTTAACCAAGATGCAAAGTTGGTCACTATGGATGTAACAAGTTTGTATACAGATCTCGGTATCAATGCCCTCAAATACTGGATCAATAAATATCCACAAAATATCAACAGTCATTTCAGCAGAGAGTTTATCTTAGAGGCAAGCAGTTTAGTCCTTAAAAACAACACATTCTCTTTCAACGGCAAACATTATTTGCAGCTTAAAGGAACGGCTATGGGGACTAAAATGGCCCCTACTTATGCCACCCTCACATTAGGATACTTAGAAGAGAAAATGTATGAAAAAGCTAGACGGCAATTTAACCAGCAAACCGCACAAAATATTAAAAATGGATGGAAAAGATATCTTGATGACTGTTTTATCATCTGGAACGAGAGCGACGCCAACAGTCTTTTTAGACATTGTAAATAATCTGGATCCAAACATCAACTTTACGCTAGATGAAAGTGCGATCTGTATTCCATTTTTGGATGTGCTCATTTCTAAATGCGGGGAAAATATAATCACCGACATGTATTACAAACCAACAGATACCCATCAGTACCTTCATTTCAGTTCTTGCCATCCGGGCCATACTAAACGCGCAATTCCATACAACTTAGCAAGGCGTGTATGTACCATAGTTAACGACAACGAAAAAAGAAATGAACGTTTACATGAGTTGAAAGCAAGCCTGATAAAACAATGTTATCATAGACGATGGTATCAAAAAGGCATTAGCACTGAACAGGGAAAATCTTATTAATCCTCCTGCAAATAACACCTCTGATTTAAAGATATTACCACTCGTAACTACGCATAATCCGAATGATATTAATATCATTCCAGTCGTACGTCAACTTAACAACATTCTACAAACTGATGAAAAAATGTCCAAAGTGCTGAAAAAATACAACTTCATCAACAGTAAAAGACAACCCAGGAATCTCCGAAGGATATTTTGCAAGTCTTCTTTTCAACGTCAATCTTATTCTGTCAGCAAGTGTAACGATCCCCGCTGTGGAACTTGCCAATATATTAAAGTCGGGAAATCGTTCAAGTTCGGGGACAAGAACTTTATTGTTAATGCGAACATGTCTTGTGCCTCTAAAAATGTTATATACAACATTACGTGTAGCGGATGCAACGAATTCTATATAGGAGAAACTGGAACAACCCTACGCACCCGTATTCGTATACACAAACAACACGTCAATCAACCCGAGTACAGAAAAATTAAACTTAGTGAACATCTTGATATTTGTGGCCACGGACAATTTTCAGTATTTCCGTTTTATAAACTTTATACTGACAATGCAATTGAACGAAGGGAAAAAGAAAAACATTTTATAAAGTCACTAAAACCTTCGTTAAATAGTTTGATATAGACTGTTTCATCGTCTTTGATTTTGTTTTACTGTATATTACGCTATATAACTTTATTCTATGATTGTTTCCTTCAATAAGCATTATGACGTCATAGTATTATTGTTGACGTTATCACTAGGTAACGTAATTACGTCATAGTTTTAACGACTGTAAAACGTCTGAAGATTTTTAACAATGAAAGCGCCTATGTTTTGCAGTTAGTGTTGCTTTTTTTCTTTTATTTTATTATAGCATTGAATGATGATTTTTTGAAGTATACACTCTCATAACTGCAGCGGTGTGTGCATACAAATTGAGTAACGCGCGTAAGCGCGTTATGAAAATTTGTATGCACACACCGCTGCAGTTATGAGAGTGTATACTTCAAAAAATCATGATTTAATGCTTATATTTACATTTTTGAACTGCTTGCCTTGTCTGCAAATGTGATTCATATCTTAAAATTCCTATCTTATCCTAAGGGTAAGTTAATATTAATGGAAGAGCGACAGTAACAGCCACAAGCGTGAACTTTGATTTTTACTTGTGACGTTGCAATTTACAGCGTTCAACGTTTGTGACGTCATAATAAAACTCGTCAATTTGACCTTTGACTACTTGTTGCATTTAGAGGCATTTGAAGATCACAGAATTTAATGGAAAAACACAGTAGAATGAAAATATATATATAGATATATATATATATATATATATATATATATATATATATATATATATATATATATATATATATATATATATATACACAACATATACAATTCCTTTAATTGTTCCTACAATCCGTACGCAGCACAGTTAAGGCTGGAATTTTGAGGCGGGGTTTATTTTGATCAACTTTTAACTCATGAACATTCTTTAGATATGTAATTTAACGTAAATAACATATATTAATGGTAGTTGATTAGTTTTTGGATTTAATTTCTGTTTGTTGAAGAGAGTGAAATTAAATATCAAACCCCTCATTTTTGCAATAATAATCATTATTAAGTTTTTTTCAATGAAAACACTAATTGCCGTTTGGTTCCGATCCGCTCCCTTCTCAAGCTTGTATCGATCTGTGACGCGTCAACTATTTTTAGCTGCTAGAAAAATGGCAGGCATGGATTTAAACATGTGAGTTGAGATGTTGTGGATTGATACTTTGCGTGTTGATGTCGAACTATGCAGGATATATAGTAAGTATTGGACAAATCGTATTCCATAAATTAACGCAAACAGTATGATAAAGAATGTAAACACAGTACTTAATGTGTGTTAAAACAACAAAGTGATGTAACGGATCGAGATGTGTTTTCCTACGACCACATGTTGTAAATAATTACGAAGTTTTATTACTTATCAACGCACTAGCATATCATTTTGTTACATAGAGGATACGGTAATATATCGATACTTTTATTGCATATAATTTATTATTTTAAAGAATATTTTAAGATTATTTAAATCCCACTTGTTGAAAACGTCTTGGACAAAATAATGTCGATGGCGATTCATCAGCGTTTTCCCATCAGACATTAGCTTTTTCCTGAATGCACAACCTTCCAGTTCCACATCGATTATTTATCAGCGACACCATACATGTATCAATGTAGATGATAAGTAGTGCCACTGGGATAGACTGTGTTGGAATCTTTACATGGACTGGTATATGATCAATATTTTGTTTATTGCATATGTACCAATTAATTAAAAGAAATCATTTTTACGCTGACAACCTTTGCTTATTGCGTACAAGTTTTTTTTAACACTGAATATGGAACGAAACATACCAATGATGAATTTATTAGTTTGGCCATCAATTACTGTATATGCCGATTTCTGTCAGGGTGATACTTGTTTATTCAAGATGAAGACAATGCATGACCAACTGTATCACTTTCATTATGGAATCATCTCTAACAGATGTAACAACAATTGGGAGGACAGACATGAACATAGTTTTAATTGCGGATGATGTTTTGTACAAGAAATTACAAAAAAATGTCAATCTAATGAGCTGTTGCAGTTTTCTGATTTGCCTCAATTTATTATGTATCATGGCAATTGCTTTACCATAAGAGAATATAAAGTAAGATACGGAAGCATGTCTACAGAAGATGGAATAGATGGTTTAGGTTTGCCACTAGAGTCAAAGTTGAATGCAGTTTTAGTTACTTCTCGGCAAAATGCGTGCATAGTTATTTTTAATTCTGTTTCTTTTGCAATTTAGTTTCATCAGGAGTCTGGTACATATTTTGTCTTCGATTCTCATAGTAGAGGACGAACTGTGTTATCCGGTTTTGTATCTTTACAAGATCTGTGTTCTATTTTTAAGAAACCTTTGTTTGTCATTATGTGGAAATCAAACGCATCAGCAAGTGCAGTATGAAATGTGCTCATTTCAAATTAGTTTTGGAAAAAAAGCGGGAAAGAAATGTGGTTGATTTAGATTATGACTTGAATTCAGATCATTTTGTTGACACTCAGCAGTTAATCAAAATGAGAAGACATTAACAAAAAAAAGCTCTCATCAAGCATAACAGAGTTTTCCTTGGAAAGAAATTCGACAAAATCAGATGCAAATGTCTTAAAGATGAGTTTTCAACAAAAAGTATCTAAAGGTCCAATGTTTGTATGTTCTTGTTGTACTCAGACATGGTTTAGAGATGGTGTGCTTAAGGCAGAACAATGAAGAAAAACAAATTTAGGTTAAACTTGTTTGACTGGTTTAAAAAGTGTCAATGATTTGTCATACATGTCACAGAAATTTAAAGGCAGGGAAAATTCCATCTTTTGCTGTTGTGAATGGTATGGGATTTCCAGAAAAGCCTCCAGATTAAACATAACATAATTGGAAGAAAGATTGATCAGTTCAAGAATACCCTTCATGCAACTTGTTGAAAAAGCTCGTGGAAGGCAGAAGAGTTTACGAGGAAATGTGGTAAATGTATCATCAAGAGAAAACACAGTTTTAAACACAGTGTGTTGCATGAAGCAATTAGACCAAATAAATGTATTTAAGCATTGCAATGGCCCCTAAACAATAGTGTTCTGTTTTAAAATGAAGGTATTTGTCTCAATACTGATTGGTCAATTGAAACTAAACAGACATATTGGCTAGGACTGGGTACAGAAGACAAGACAGACGATGGTTCTGCAGGTACACCTCCACCTGAAGTCACTCAAAATCAATGCAATTCAGATGGATGGACAGAAGATCAACATTTTGAAAAAAGACTCACAGGTAACACAGATACATTGCTACATCCCATTGATGTACGCTCGTTGTGTAAAACAATGTCATTTGCACCAGGTGAAGGACAGATTTCTCTTGGTTTATACCAAGACAAAAATGCCGAGTAGTTATCCTTCCTTGCAATATTTTGTGGTCAAACACGTCCTGGAAATAAAGATTGTCAAACTCCAGTGCATTACAGCCCTGTTTGTAAGTGGGAGTTTAGAAGTGTTGACAGACGAGCTGCATGTTCTGATCCAAACATCTTTTTCAAACTTAAGAAACTTCAGGTTATACAGATCCAAAATAAGATATCACTGGCAATGAGAAAATGTCAAACTGAAGGAAAACGTTACAGTTGGTAATGTTCTTAATCCTGGAGATTTTGACAACATTGTTAGACTAAATGAAGGCTACCGAGCATTGAAAAATTTAAGAGGATTACCTGCTTATTGGGAAAGTGCAAAGAAAGACTTGTTTACTTTGATGAGACAACTGGGCATTCCTACCTGGTGTTGTTCCTTGTCAACAGCCGAGAGTACATGGACAGACTTGCTGAAAATTCTAGGAATTGGATAATGAGATATATTACACTGATGATGATATTGAGAAACCTGGCAGGAAAAATGCAAGTTGATAAAGTCTGATCCAGTGACATGCCCTCGTTATTTTAACCACCGAGTCCAAGTTTTCATATCTGTTGTATTAAAGTCATCGTTGGCTCCACTTGGAAAAATTGAAGATTTGTTTTATCTTATGGAGTTTCTCCTCACATTCACATGTGGATGTGGATAGAGAATGCACCAAAATATGGAATAAATAGCAATCAAGAGATCTCAGATTTTGAAAAAAAGCACTCAATTTGCCAGAAAAATGATGAAATTCCTACCCTGATAAATATTCAGAATCATAGATATGCCAAAACATCCCGAAGGAAAGGAAAGAAAATATGCCGTTTCAATTTTCCTCTTCCTCCCATGTCAAGATCTCAAGTATTAGAACTACTCACAGAATCAGAGAAAGAGGGGTATCGAGTTAATGCAAATGTCTATGAAAGAGCTTGAGCTTTGCTAACTGATTTCAAGATAAATTCGACAGAAATGACATTTTCTGAATTTCTGGAAAAATTAAACCTGACAGGAGAATTTTACATTATTGCAGTTAGATCATCTCTTACGGCTCCCAAGTTATTCCTTAAAAGGAATGTGGCATAAATTCGTTTAAATCCTTACAATAATCTGATAAAGATAAGATATTGAGATGCCAATATAGATGTTCAAGATCTACCAGCTGAAACTTGTTTAGATATTGACGTTGAATATTCAATTCCAGGCTTTAGATTTAATAGGTTTGATGATGAACATAAGATGCAAGAATAAGGACATGCAGAGGAATTGTATTGTATTCTAAGATATACTTTCAACACTTGCAGAGAATATCATTGGGTGTTGATACTGAAGCAGTGCTTGTTTGTTTTTCTTTCTGTGGAAGAATGCAACAACTTGTCATCATTTATGTATCACCTCAAAGAGCAAATAAGACATGCCTTTGCAATATTGTGTGTCACTTGCTTGACATTCTAGATGCTAACAACCCAATTATTGTCATGGGAGATACCAATGTTGACTTGTTCAATCAAACTGCAATAAGGAAACTCCTTGAACAAAGAGAGTTAAGACAATTAATTGTGATTGTTACTACAGATTATGGCAGTTGCTTAGATCATGTATATACAAATATCTTATCATATGATATTATATCTAGTGCAACTTAAGAGTCATATTTTTCTGACGACACCCCAATTGTGACATACTTGTCAAAGCACAACTTTTATTTTATATCTTATGATGTACATTTAAACAGTTCATTTAATGAAGTCATTGACTAATATTAGTGAACACAGGGCGAAAAACAATCTTTAAGCAAGTCCTTAAAGGTGGTTTAAAGGTAGCGTAAAGGTGGCTTAAAGGATATACAATCTTTAAGCCACCTTTAAGTCACCTTTAAGCTGAGCTTATAGGTCCTTAATGTCCAAACTTCTTTAAGTCACCTTTAAGCCATCTTTAAGCCACCTTTAAGCATCTTTAAGTGGCATTTACGCTCCCTTTAAGTTGTCTCTATACCATATTTAAGTTCCCTTTAAGTCAAGTTTGATCAAGGTGAGCAATAAAACTTATATTAAATACAAAAGTTATTTTATAGAGATGGGAGGGGGTCATCCGAGTGATAATATAATTTTCAAGGAAGGAGGGGGGTGTTTCAGGCGGTTTTAATTGTCGCTCCATTAAACACAGATCGCTATCATCACACCGCTCCGATGGACACAGATTGCCGTTATAAAATTCTTTATAATATTTTGGGTGTTTCAAAATTATTGTAGGGGTGAGCGCAGTCTCTGTATCTTAAACTGTGAATAACTCTAATTAAAGTATGTTTGTTTCCTATCATAAACTAATCAGTGATCTCTCTCTCTCTCTCTCTCTCTCTCTCTCTCTCTCTCTCTCTCTCTCAGTTCATCCGGTTGTTAAACAAAATAAAGATAATAAATAAAAAATGCATGATTTAATTTCATAATCGGTTTGATGGTTTGCATTTTTTTTCAATTGTCAATATTTCTAAGTCTAACTCGAGATCTGCTAGATACATGTTAAAGATGAAAAGACCCTCAACTGCCCTTGTTATATCAGACAGGATATTACTTCTTTGCTTGTCTAAACATAGTTTTGTTCGTTTGTGTATATCTAATTAATGTTTATTGTTTGTCCAACTTAAGAGCATGTCTACGAGAGAACAATGCAAATATGGAAAAAAGCTGTGGCTGCAAGTCTCAAGAATGAACAGAATTTTATCATATATTTAAAGGATACCCATCTAGAGTCAGATATATGATGTTTGTTTTTGCACTGGATGTTTCTATTTATAGAAACGGCCAGTACTGCATTCTGGTTAATTTGCCTCTAAAATCCAGAAAAGTTAAGAGAAAAAGTGTCAAATTCAGTAATTGATTACAAAATGTATAAGCAATGTTTGAAAAAAATAAGACTATATTCTTAAAGAGGAAGTTCAAACCTTAAATCGTTGCATATTTATTTTCATATTTCTATTTACACCATGAAGTCCCAAGGGTGTAAATGTTGGCAGGATGCCAATAAATGATAATTATACATTTTTGTCAATTTTTCTGAAAGAATTTCTCAGAAAATGGCGCATTATTTTTAAAAATTTTGAGTTAACAAGAAACTGTCTGATGTATTGTTACAAATATATAAAATCCATCTTTGGACTTCCAAGGACTAAAAAGTAATAAATTAACAAAAACATCCCATTTTCAAATAAAATAAAGATTTGTTGTTTTTTTTTAATTTTATTTTACAAGCGATTTTAATCCACTGAAGTCAAAATTTGTAATTAAACATGAAAGATACACCTTATTTTGCTTTTAATTTATAAAAAAAATTGTTGTTTTCATTGATTCTAATAGAATTCTTATTCATTACATGTGCATTTCATTACTACTGTTAGAATTGTCTCCCCTGTTGCTCTCTTCTGTAGAGAAGGTAAACTATTTAGAATGTTGGTAAAACTATACAAGTTCAAATTCAGGCAAAGTATTGAGAAATGCTGTGAGTGTAACATTAATTTTGTTAATAAATATTATGATATTGAATGATTTTAATTGCACAAAAATTGCCTCATCTTGTTAGTGTTATTCACTATATCACATATTGAAGTTTGATGGAAACTTGTATCTACATGTAGTCTATAAACTGCTATTTTCTGTCCCGATATATTTAAGCAGCACATTTGGACGATTTCGATTTTTAATCAAAATATACAAACCTGTGATAAAAGTGCAATTTAAATAGATGAAAGTGAAATTTTCTAAGATAATATCATTCACAGATTATCATATTTTACTCGAAAAAATCCACAAAACGAGAACTGATTTCTCCTATAAAAGCCTATAAAAAAAATTCTGTGTTTAGAGTAACACTGATGAAAAAATTAGGTTAGGTAGGTAGGGATTTTTTTTTATTTTTTAAGATAAAGTTAAAATTAATTAATTAAAGATAAGATAAAATTATTTTATTTTATTTTATCATATTTTTTTCTGCATGAATCCTTAGAATGTTTGTTTGTGTCACGTTTAAAAACAGATTTTTTAATAGAAATAATAAAAATTCACAATCGGATAAAACAGACATCTAAAAATGGTAGGATCGGGGCATTTTTGTACGTTAGGTCGGGTTACCCTAAACACACAACTTTTCTTTAAGGCCTTACAAAGATTCAATTTATAATGGGGTATGTTGAAATTAGATAGAATGATATATCGTTAAAAATGACAGATGTCATACGGACCCTGTTTGGCATGAGCGTCGCCTAGTCACGGTAAGATTATTCTTTCTATGTTGATATCATTTGGAATTCACTAGGAATGCCTCGTGCAATTTTACATCGTTATCATCGGAATCTGTTGCAAATGACATCACATTTCTGTACGTGTATATTTCATTGACCATCTATAAACCACCCTGCAGATGTTAAGGTTACACTCTTATAAGTATTGATTTTGACTGTTTGAATTAAAGTGAGTAATTGCACCCCTTTTCAATGTGATTCACATTTAAATTTTAAAATCCTAATTAAATTACTTTTATCAAATATAACTATACATGTACGCACTATCATTGCAAGTTTTGATCCGCATGATGGAAGAATTTATAATGTAAGCTATAGTTCATTTCTTCGATCCTTCTTTTTAAATATTTTTTTATGAATCAGACTTTTTTGTAAGTTATAATATTCATTGAATCTAGAAATGACGGGGAGGGGGCCAGCTTTTTTTTTTAGTTCTTGAGAAATCAGAGAATGTATCACAGTAAGTACATCTGAAATAAATAAAAAGCTCTACTCCCTTAGACCTACCTCTCTATTAGCAGTTTATCTCCTCTTGGAAAAATTAAAGTGTGTACCTTTTCTTAAAATTGAAATATAGTTGTAAAGGAAAACAAGTCAAAATTTTTACACTCTCTTATTGTCTTGTGATTAAAAAAATTGAAAAAATAAAATGCTAATAAAATGTGTATCTATATATTATATAATGCTGATAATTACAAATTTTAAGTGTAATTTATAGTGTATTATATTTTTATTAACGATTTTTCAGGTTTGATGTTGGGTCCCTCCACCCCTCAAACAATAAAAGTTAAATCCTTTATACTGTCGGACCAAAATAATTACCAAATCTACCTTATTCTATAATTATTTAATGTGATAGACATTCATTGGCAATGGGTTCCACACAACTTCCACATTTTAAAAAATCGTCTGTTAATTTCAACAAATATATGTTTAATATTTTTTTCCATTGAGGTGATCTTTTTGGTTTTTGTTTGTTTGCTTGTTTTGGGATTTTTTTTTTGTTTTGTTTTGTTGTTTTTTTTTTTGTGGGGGGGGGGGGGGGGGGCTTTGAAATTTGGTCCTACTTCCTGAATTAAAAGATCACTAGTTCAAGTATAAAAAAATGAAAAGATAAATACATGTATCACTATGTTTATCGAATTAGAGAGAGAGAGAAAGAGAGAGAGAGAGAGAGAGAGATTGTCAATCTGTAGTAAACAATATGTAAAATAACACACCAAAAGAGCCCGGCTTTAAAGTTTTGCCCCTGTAATAATTCATTCGTGTATCTACTGGGTACTCTGTCTGTCTTAATGTGTAGCATTGGCAAATAATGGGGTGTGGGGAGTATGTAAGCTTGCTTACTTTTTTCTTTCATTAATAGTGAGATATATAAGATTTTTAAAAAATAGTTAAGTTCACTTCAGCTTACATGTATATTCAAATTCCCATTTTCCCATGATTTCTTGTGTTTTAATTAATGGCATTGATTTAAAAAAAAAAAACCTGAAATGTGTTGAAGCAACCCTTCAGTTCAATAAAATATTGGTTGACTCGCGAATATATCGGGTTTTTTCCCATAATATACTTGTGACAATGTAAAACTAACGCTAAACTACAGATTCTGGAGAGTTTTAAAAGCAGAAAAATGTCCAACTTTAAGACAATATATTTGCAATATTATTGAGAGTCCAAAGACAGATTTTTGATATATTGTAAAGATAAATGTCCTTTTATAACTAAAAACAGATTTAGTGAATTTAAAGTGCCATCTTCTGACTTTTAAGCATTTAAAAAATGTATATTTTTAAAATTTTACAAAAAGTTGGAAGCATGCCAAATTCGTGACCTATTTGCACTTAACAGAAAGAATATTTGGGAATTCTCACAAAATGATTTACACAAGTGTATCTTGTTAGTGTTAACTCTAAATGACTTTTTGAATTTATATATAAACTAAACTCAGAATTCTTAACAATAATTTGGTGAATTATGCAAAATTTTTTCTTAAAAGGGTCAAAATGCTATTTTTAGTAACAGTGCTGCAGAACCAAGTTTAGACTGACCACATCAAAAAAAAATTTGTGGCATATTATTTCATATAAATACAAACTGTTACACACAAAATATGAAGTTGATCAGAGAACCTTGCTCCCACACCTTTTGCATGGTTTTCTCGTAGACATGCTCTTAAGAAAACCCCTGGAACTAACACAGATTATACAAGATATACACAACAGGTGTGTCGTGTGCCCAGGTGCACGTCAGGGTTTCTAAAGGCGTTGAATCTTAGTATGTACGAGTATACGATAAGTCTAGTGAATAAAAGTTAATTTACATTTTAATTCATTTTCAAAGTGCAGTACCCGCAACGTTATGTTTTACAAGATAAACGATAGGATAGGGTTCACGCACGATAGGATAGCATTAACGCACGATAGAACAGTATACACGCACGATATGATATGATTGATACACGATAGGAAAGGATAAACGATGTTCATGGTAAATGTACGATCAATTTAAACGATATTTACGAACAAACTGATAATGGCAGAATTTGAGAGAGAACACGTACAAATAAAGATTGACGTGGAATTTCTTTTTAGTAACAATTGCCGAGTTGTTAATCATCGCTGCATCATTTATAGCAGGTATAAAAATTACAAGTTAATTGTGTTTTTCAACTAAAATTATGAGCTTTAATGATCAATAAATTTTCTATATGAATAGTTCAGCCCGAGATTAAATCACTCGGAAAATAGCGGGTTTAATTATATAAATCAAACTCTTGTATAAAGTAGATATAAAATCTATCATAAGTACATTTCTTTCTGTATAAGAAAATGATGCATTAAAAACGAATTATTACAGACAAGTTAAATAAATATTAACGCAGATACACATTCCGCGTACGATTTGTTAACATTGTTTTCATTACCACACACCCTAGCTGATTGCCGAGAACATTTCAGCCTGTAATCAAATATCACACGGTAAATAACGGGTTCAAAATACAACTCGGGTTTTGATTAAATATAAATTATATCATAAATAGTTTTGTTTCTGTAAAATATGATGCAACAAAATTATATTGCATAAAAGTTAATGTTTACGCAGGTATACACTCTGCGTACGATCTAATATATTCGATATACCGGTAAATATGTTACCTTGTTCCTAACAACTTCGTTTTTCATTTTCAATGTTAACAGATATGATTTACATATAATATTGGTTAATATACTCTAAGACCCTTATTCGTTTGTATTGATATTCTACCTTTACTACTTAGTAACTATTTACTATTATCTCTCACTGGATCGAGCCTTTAATGATAACATGTAAATATAATGGAGTCTACACTAATTTTTTTTTTGTCTTAACTATTTTTTAAATATATATTTAGAAATTTTTATGTTGAATGAAATAACAGTTGACTTTTTCTATCAAAATGAGTGATATTACACCGATTAAGAATGAAATTTGATAATAATCACATAACTGGCCCAATATACACATTACGGCTGAATTTACATATTATAAATATCTCTCAATTGACACTTCTATGGTAACATTGATGAACTATCAATTATATTTTTAGTCTTTTTATTCTCATTGCAATTAGCTTTTATTTTTATCACAAATGATCATGCAGTTGGTGATATTGGAATTGACTTACTGACTTTGCCGATGAAAAATTACAAAAAGAGCTGAAACGCTAATAAAATGAATGAGCGAGGAATGCTGAAATATTGTTAAATAGAGGAGTCGATGCAGGGAATTTATGACTGCATGTAAAGGGATTTGGCCATTTTACCAAATACAGGCATCCGCTTGCACACTCTGAAGCCAATGCAGGCATTGAAAACTCTCTCAAGAGTCAATGCAGGCATTGAACGACCTTCACTCTACAACCAATACATGCATCGAATGGCTCTCTCTCTCTCTCTCTCTCTCTCTCTCTCTCTCTCTCTCTCTTTTGAAGAGCCAATGCAGGCATTGGGCGACTCACACTAGAGCCAATGCAGACATTTAGCGACTCTCACTAGAGCCAATGCAAGCATTGAAAACTCAAAAGTCAATGCAGGCATTGAACGACCTTCACTCTACAACCAATACATGCATCGAATGGCTCTCTCTCTCTCTCTCTCTCTCTGAAGAGACAATGCAAGCATTTGGCGACTGGCACAAGGGCCAATGCAGGCACTGAGCGACTGTCACTAGAGCCAATGCAGGCATTGGACGACTTTCTCAAGAGCCAATGCAGTCATTGGGCGACTTTCTCAAGAGCCAATGCAGGCATTGAGCGACTTTCTCAAGAGCCAATACAGGCATTGAGCGACTCACTAGAGCCAATGCAGGCATTGGGCGACTGTCACAAGAGCAAATGCAGGCATTGGGCAACTTTCTCAAGAGCCATTGCAGGCATTGAGCATTTTTCTCTAGAGCCAATGCAGGCATTGAGCGACTCACTAGAGCCAATGCAGGCATTGGATAAACTTCCTCAATAGCCAATGCAGGCATTGACCGACTCGCACAAGAACCATAGCAGGCTTTGAAGGAATTTCTAGAGACATCCGTTTATCTTGTGAACTATGGTATTTTGTCATTCATGATGTAAATGAATGCATATAATGCCTTATATAAA
Source organism: Magallana gigas (assembly GCF_963853765.1). Lineage (NCBI taxonomy): Eukaryota > Metazoa > Mollusca > Bivalvia > Ostreida > Ostreidae > Magallana > Magallana gigas. Next base: position 49,853,077 of record NC_088860.1, on the reverse strand, counting down.
TCAATTGACCGAGTCAAAGGTTTAGGTGTTTTGAACTATTTCTTTACAATAGCGAGTAAACATTTTAGGATTTGATGGCATTTTGAAGGTATGAACAAATGTCTTGTTAATCTTAATGAGCCTATAAATTTAAGCATTACAAAGTCACCTTGTGGTAATGATAAGGGTTACATAATAAAAACATAGAATGAAAATGGTATTGAAAAAAAATACAGACACAGACTGACACTTTAAGAAAAATATATTATGATTTATAAATGGACACGTTTTGTGACAGATGAAAGTAGTATTTCTATTTAAGGATCAGTCCCAATCACTCTCAATTCTCTCTTCAATCCAGGTTCCAATGACTCTCCTGTAAACATAATTAAGATATAATACAGCATATATGTCAAGAGTGATACACATTTACCTACATGTATTTATAAGAATGAAAAGCTGCATATTTTTATCTCTGCTATACTCATCATATGCTCATAATTTGCAATTCTGTTAACTAATTTATGATATTCTCTATTGACCATACCTTTCCCACTAACTGCTAGGTCAGGCTTCCCTGTGTACATTATGAAAAGCGTTTTGAATATTCCTTCAACACTGGCAGCACAGGGATTAGAAGTACATGTATTACCTAAAATGAATACAGACTTTTTCTGATGGCCGTAAAATTTAAAGCATGATTTATTTAAATTTTCTTCAACATTTCTAAACTTTCTGATCAGTGCTTAGTTCCTCATAATAAACTTACCCAGCTTTTTATTGTGGTCACCACTGACTTTCACTACTTCAGAAGGAACCATCAGATCCAACTCCACCGACTTCTAATGTCTTGGAACCCCCCCCCCCCTTTAATAAGGTGCTTTTGATGATCTTCACCAATGTTCCTTATGTAAAGAGCTCCATAGTGACTGCCATTCAGACTAAAACGAAAAAATACAGTGTAGTCTGTTTACTCCAAAACAAACAAATGTTCTTTTGATAATCACGGTCATGAAAAATTCTCCTTGATATAATTACCACTGATATGTGTAAATGTATATAGATTAAAAAAGATATGTTTTAAAAATAAGAGTATCCTCATTGATAACAAAACTCCATTGTTTTCATTGTCAGACTTTATTTTAAAAAAATCCTAACAAGATCCTAAGGTGTGCGTTTCTTGATGTCTTTTATAGATACTTTATTAGCATCCTAGCTGTGACCAAATAAAAAAAAAGAAGAAAAGAATTACGTGTAAAACTTCACCTAGAATTCAAGAAAATAAAATTATGTTATTTGTTGTTGTGAATTGATATCCAAAAACAATAAATTTTAAATAAGCATAAGCATGTATTCCAAACCTTGTATATAATTTAGATGAGGGTATTGCCTGACGTTACCATGACGTGTTATATAGTATATAGAAATATGGGTTTCCCGACGTACATGTTGAATCAAAAGTAGTGTAAGCATTTTTAAAAAAACTTTTTCATGAACGTATTATTTTAATATCTTTGTTTAAATCTCCTGTATATTATTTTTATTTTGCTTCTATAAATTTTAAACATAATTTATTGTGCTCTCTCTCTTTCTCTGGCAATAAACTTACACAGTACTGTAATTAAACGACAGATATAACAGTTATTTATGTTGAAGAACAGTATTATGTACATCAATATTAAAAAAATGTTAATCTTGTAAATTATATGCTGTAATATGATTCGTATATAAGGTTCAGCGTAAGGTCCATTCAAACAAATTCGGACGGCCCGAATATTATTATTTACTGCCATGACTTTATGCTAGGCAACGATATATCTACATTAAACCAATTTCTTAATATGGCAACACTGATTAAATTAACTATCCGTACTTACAATGATCCACATGATGACTTCGGGATCACAATCCACGAACGCATATGTGCTTTTTCACGCAGCTCTTCTGTGCTCGGTATATCCAGACGTTTGAACTTTTGATCCAGTTGAAAGACACGACATACGTAGGTAATTCTGGCAAACTGCATTTTGGCTTCATTTTTGCATTAAAATATTTTCTTTTTCTTCATCTTCGGTTTTCTCAAAATAACTGATGGGAACACATGAACGTGAATTATTAAGTTTTATTACGTCATAGTTTTAGATGTCAGAAAAATCCGCGAAATATTTTTAAATGATACGGAAAGGACACTGTCGGTTAGAACGACGTTTTCGTTATTATTGTAATGACGAATTTAGTCACTTGAATTATTTTTTTCATTTATTGGAAAGAGATAGAGCTACGACAATCGAGTACAGCAGAGGTGTGCACGCAGTGCTGAAGATAAGAAGCTTGATGAATACAAACCTATTATGCCTACAGATGTCCGTTAAACAATATATGGGTAAGAAAATTCAAGATACTTTTATACGTTTTAAATATCAACATTGTGCTGCAAAGAGATTGCGTCTGTAATTTTTTGCAATTGAGAAAAGAGCAACCGTAGAATTGATTGAGAGTATATTTATCTGAGCAAAGATATTTTATGGATCAAACTGGATGTAACGAAAGAGCATAAAAATGTGTCAAGTTTGTTGAAATGAAGATGTTTTTTTTACTAAAGATTATAGCCGTCATATAAACTATACATGTACGTCTTTTATTTTAGGTACACAGAATAGAGGAAAATTTAATCGCTGCTAAGAGGAGGATAACCGGCATTCTAAGTTAATAAATAAAAATATCTTCACTATCAGCCTTTAAGTTATAACGTTATGTCAAACATTATGATCTAATTTGATTGGTGATGGGGGTTGATGACATAAATAAAATCAGTGTCCAAACATAGGTATTCAAACTTTGTATGTACATGAAATAAACAGAAATAATAATTTAGAAAATTCGATTTCCACAGTTGACCGTAATGCCTGCATTGGATGACATCACAGTCGTCCAATGCAGACATTGGATGACTTCATAAAGAGCCAATGCCTGCATTGGTAGACTTCACAGTGGGCCAATGCCTGCATTGGTTGACTTCATAGTGTGTCAATGCCTGCATTGAAAGAGTTCACAGTGGGCCAATGCCTGCATTGGTTGACTTCACAGTGGGCCAATGCCTGCATTGGTTGACTTCATAGTGGGCCAATGCCTGCATTGGTTGACTTCATAGTGTGCCAATGCCTGCATTGAAAGACTTCATAGTGGGCCAATGCCTTCATTGAAATACTTCATAGTGTGCCAATGCCTGCATTGAAAGACTTCATAGTGGGCCAATGCCTGCATTGGTTGACTTCATAGTGTGCCAATGCCTGCATTGAAAGACTTCACAGTGGGCCAATGCCTGCATTGAAATACTTCATAGTGTGTCAATGCCTGCATTGAAAGTCTTCACAGTGGGACAATGCCTGCATTGAAAGACTTCAAAGTGGGCCAATGCCTGCATTTGAAGACTTCAAAGTGGACCAATGCCTGCATTCGATGATTTTCAAGTCGCTCAATACAGGCATCGAGTGCATGCCTCTTCAGTCGCTTAATGCAGGTGTCGAACGACTCTACACTTGTCCAATGTCAGCATTGAGCGACTCCTTAGTCTTCGCTTAATTAATGCAGGCATTCTTGAAGTCTAATGAAATAGCGCTACATGAGTAAATGACAATGCCCATATCTATTTGAAAATGCATCTTTTGATATCTGCATTGCCTCAATGCTAAGTTTTGACTATAAATCCAGTTTTCCAAATAAGAATATTTGGGCCAAAATAAATTGTATTAATTTCCTTTATCACAAAAGTAAGTGACACAGCACTTAATGGTAAAATCAGAATACCGCAATAAAAATCTGCATGTTTTGCTGATTTTTTTAATGCATACCTACTACGTTGTGGTAAATTGCCTTTATCAACACAAAGATATCATAAAATAATAGTTAAGACAAAATAAAAATTAGTGTAGACTTAATTATATGTAGAACCTTTGTCCATTAAAGGTAAACAAGACGGTACAGTTTAGTAATGGCCAATGGTCTTTTTTTTTTTTTTTTTTTTTCTTTCTATGGCATTTGAGCACGTCTTAACTGGCATGATAGAAATATAATTGGCATTTTTATCGTATCAAATATTTATTTTAGAACTATATGTGATATTATTTAAATTTGGACCAAATAATTCGCCATTTTTTTAAAAGTGTTTCATGTAGATTAATTTGTTATGTTTACTTTTAGAAGACTCGCCATAAAAAATTTTCTATGTCTATTTTGCAGTATATGACGTCAAAACTGACGCTATTTTCATGATTGTATCAAAGTCAGTCAAAATTGGCATTTTTCTGATTTTTTTAAATGGAAAATATAGAGCTACTCTTTGAACAAGAACGGACTTTTTGTCACTTACAAGTACTGGAGAGAAACATTTTTGGTGAAAATATTTTATTTGTTCAAGCAATTGCTCAATGATTTCCTAAAGAAAAACTGTTTGATAGCAAGCCGTTTTTAAGCTAAAAATGCGATATTGGCGGTAAAAGGGTAAACTTTATGATGTCGTATTTTTGAGGGGGCCCTATTATATAGTCCTTTCAAAAGTGAGAGCAAATCACATTTTTTTTTCAGTGTTCATACAGACCTTAAAACAGGGATCAGGGCAGGGATACAACGTCTTTTTTTAGAATGCAAAAATAAACAATTTTTAAAAGAATGTGAATCAGGAAAGAAAAAATAAATGTCAGAAAACAACAAAGTACAAAAGGTAAAATAATATTTATTGTTTAAACTTTAGATCAAATTAAACACGCACCGTAAAGCATATTATTCAAAGAATGATTCCTTATTCCAGTAATCATGCTATTAAATAATAAAATAGTCATTGATGGAAAGAATTACACTATATATTACAAAGACAATTAGTAGTGTTGTCAAAGACAACTGGAAAATGAAAATTATAAAATATTACCTATATCAAATTGTGCATTCATCATTTATTTTCAGTATTCGAGTCGTTTAAGTTCTTTTAAAAGGTTGATTTACGTGGACTACACCTTTTTTCTTCATTTAAAAGTTCTTTGAATTGCAAGTAATAAATCTTTGGCACAATCTGTTTGTATGGTGTCAATTAAAAAAAAATAATGAATACTTTGAATTCTTAAATAGCTTTAAGAAACGGAACACCTCGTTAACACATAGCTTGTTGTTTGACTACACAAACGTAGAGAGAGAGCGCGATAGTTCCTTATTCCATATACATGTGATCTGTCTCCCTATTTGATTTTTTTTCTATTTGAAAGATAGTTTAAAAATATAATAATCATAACGTCAAATTAGAACGTATATTGCAGTGTGCATTATTTGTACAGAGGTAATCATCATTGACATATAATAGTTTTTTTGTTTGAATGAAACATGAAATCAAGATGCCTTTGAAAAGTAGAACGTATTTTTAGGAAACATATAGGTTGAAGAAAGCATAACAATTGCATTTACTAAATTTGTTTTTGTTTTCTGTGTTCCGAGCACTTGTTTCATTGTTTACAATTTTATGAAGTTGTGCTTTAGTTCTGAGTATATTTTATTAATTTAATTTAACCATTGCTAGGAAAAATGTTTCCGAAGGTTGCGAGTTAAATAGCTGACAAAATAACACACAATGTCTTAATTTGATTTATAAATAGAGAAAACAAAAATTCTTTTTTGGAAAAAAGTCTTTACTTTTAGAAATCTCCTCCTCACGAACAAACACAATCCGTATTAATAAGGTAATTATCTATACATCACAAGACAACGTCTTAGGTAGTTCATGCGCTATTACGTTTTACGATCTAATTAAGGCATGAACGACGTATTTAACAAAAGAACTAAATAGACAAATATTGATTTATAAAAAAATTATTTTTAAAAAGTGATGACTTCCGTAATCACAAAAAGAAATGATTGCTTTGTAAAATGATAGTTCCCTTACTTTTTTCCATAAAAACATTATTTTGTTGACCTGAGTGATTGTTCTAATGATTCTTTGAACATTATTCATTGAAATTCCATAAACATATCAAAATCCTTACTGAGATCGAAAACATGCAACAAGGGAAATAAATATACAAAGGTAGATCATTCGAACTTTTTGCTATAGCTATACAATCTCTATTCTTCACGTTTAGGGACAAGCATACTTATATTCTCCTCCAAAATAATCGTTAGAATTTAACTACAGTCGAAGAAATATTATTTCATTACTTTATAACAGTCTTTGAAACCAGTGAATAAAATTGAATAGGTTTTTTTTATTGAAATCAATTTTATCTGCACACGTTGCTGCAGTTTCTTAATACCGTTCTCAATCCAAATTACTTACCGATATCAAAAGAAACCATACTATGCGATTTGAAAAAGTTTAATCAACGGTTTGTTTAAATCAATATCTTTTCTATTTAGTAATAAGAAAAACCTACTTTCAGAGTGCTAATAAAATCACTAACCTATGCAAAGATTTCTACCAAAAATACGCCCAATGTGATCCTGAGAAGGCCAACTCGCCGTGTTGTTTTATTTTAATTGATAAAGGGCTTTAAATGGTAAGTAATATAAACAATTTAGAGATTTCTAAACATTCATTAATAAAAAAAAAACAACCTTTGATTTTCTATAATTCGAGTGTGTGTGTATGCAATATTCTCAATATGTATTATATGATTTAGCGAATGGAACATAAAATCTTTAATTAAAAAATAAATAAATTCATGAACTTCACGTAGAATATTCGTCAAAACATGATTTCCTGAAAATATAGTCACAGACTTTGAGTGATATTCATTATGTATGAAAAAAGCTCTCTCCCCCCCCCCCCCCCCCCCGAAATGTTCTATTTTAGCAACGGTCCTAACTTTTACAAACCCGATCACAGTGATCGTCTTATTATCAAAAGCTTGTTTGGATACGGATTATAAAGTAAAGAAAATTCATCTCTTACCTCTCCTATAAATGATACACGCAATACAGAAGAGGGAGATAGAGATAAGTACTCCGTAAAGTATTGGTATCATGGTCACTTCATCATTGATGGCAGGGCCATTCTTTTTAACTGTTTTGTTTACATTTTCTTCTGTGGACGATGTAGTAATGTAATTCCTAGAGACAAGTTCCACATGTATTGATTTCGTAGTTTCTTGAAGTTGAGTTGTTGTGTCGGAACTGTTTAGAAAACAAAGTTAAAGTTTGCTTCGCCCAAAGAAATAAATAAATTCATATATAATGTATTATAATATTTCCTGTAATTAAAAATAAAATGATTAAATATCAGAATA